>NW_026850553.1:600000-801710 GCF_030913465.1 Colletotrichum navitas | reverse complement strand
ATATTATTTATTACTATTATCTTTTTTACTATATTAGGTAGTATATTATATTTACTATAAATCTCTTTTTTTTATTACCTAATAGGTAAAAGTATAGTAACCTATAAGCCTTACTTACTTATAAGCTTATTTTATTTACTTATCTTAGCTTAGGTCTTCTACTTATAGGCGTAGTGTTATTTACTATTATCCTCTATTAGCCTAATAACCTCTTAAATATAAGTGTTTCTTCTAGTAGACTAGAAAGCATATATATTTATTAGAGAGATTACTACTAGTAGTATAAATAGTTAAAAAAAATATACTCTTATAAATAAATAACTTAAAGAAAATAATAGGCTATTATATTAGCTACTTATTAATACTATTAGTTAGTAAAAGGGGAAAAATAATAGGCTATTATATTAGTAACTTATTAATACTATTAGTTAGTAAAAAAGTATATATATAGAAAAAAGAAGTTAGTAAGCTAAAGAGCTTATAATAAATAAGATATAGTAAATAATTACTAGTTAGCTATAGGTATATAAAGTAAAAGATTTTTTATAGTTAAGAGTACTTTTCTAAAGGTAATAAAGCTTATATAATAGATATAAATTAATAAGGTTTTTACTAGTTAAGAGGACTAGTTATAGATCTATTAATTAACCTATTATAATAGGTAATTAGTATAATATTATAGTAAGGGTATTTATAGAGGCATTTTTTAGTCCTTGCTTACTCTAGGTGTATAAATAATTCACTAGTAATAATTACCTCTTCTTGTAGTCCTTACTAATCTATAGTTTAGACAGTAAAGTTAACCTATGTAGTTAATAGTAAAGCTAACTACTAATTAGTATTAGTAACACTAAGGGATAAGTTAATATAGTTAATTATATATATTAGTAGTAATTAATAAATAATAAGGGTAACTATAGTTCTTTATTATATATAAAGAAAAGAAGAATAATTATTATAGGTTAGTTAGTTAAATAACTAACTTATTGCCTATAAATCCTTAGAGAATCTATAGCTAAATATCTAAGGATTTGCTAGCAATAAGTCATCAAGGTTAACCTAATAACTCTAATATTTATCTGCAATAGTCAATATTACAATAACTTTATAAAACTTAGTACTATAAAAAAAAGTAACTTATAATAAATATTATAGTCTTTTACTAGTTATATAAATACTATAAGATTTTTAAAATATAGTAAATTTATAGTAGTAATAACCTAGTAGATAGATTTATAAAGTTATTACTAAATAATATATTAGAGAAGCTAGTTAGTAATAAGTAGTTAAAGATATAAATAAATAAATAAGTTTCTTATATATAATAGACTATATAAGTAAAAGATATTAAATACTTTTTAGTTTTTTATTTTTATTATATTCTTTAGCTATTCTTTTAGGTATAATTAATTAAGGGATTTCTAGTACTATAGAAAGTTACTAGTGTTATAATATTAACTATTATAGATAAATATTAGAGTTATTAGGTTAACCTTAATAACTTATTACTAGTAAATTCTTAGATATTTAGCTATAAATTCTCTAAGGATTTATAGGCAATAAGTTAGCTATTTAACTAACTAACCTATAATAATTATCCTTATTTTATATATATAATAGAGAACTATAGTTACCTTTATTATTTGTTACTTACTACTAATATATATAGTTAACTATATTAACTTATCCTTTACTGTTATTAATATATATATTATCTTTATAGGATTCTAAAACTCTCTACTATTTAGTTAATAGTTTATAGACTACTTACTCTAGCTATACTAAGGATTTATTTATATATATATTAATAATATTATTATTTTTAGTAACACTATTAAAGACTATTTTACTTATCTTAAGTAAGTATTAGAGACTCTCTATAAGGTTAGTGTAGCTATAAACCTAAAAAAGACCTTTATTATATTTCTATTAGTTTATATATTAAGATTTAAAGTTAATACATTAGGACTATATATAACTAAGGATTATATAGTAGCACTAGTAAAATTAAAATACCTAGATAATTAAGCTAATCTAGAAATATTTCTTAGAAAAGTTAGCTTTTTATATAAATTTATTCTATACTATATATAGAAAACTAAAATACTTTAATAAAGGAAGACCTTTATACACTAAAAAAGGCAAAATAATAGACTACTACTAGTAGATAAAGTACTAGCTAAAGGAGTATAAGACACCTAAGCTAAGAAGATATACTTTATACTAACTACTATAGAGAAGGATGTGTTTAGGCTACTACTAAATTAGCTTATTATAGAAATAAAGCTATATTATTATAATCTAGATAAATTAGTGTTCCTAACCCTTAACGTAAGTAAAACAGGTTTTAGTGTCTTTTTGTTCTATCTAGTAGTTCTATAAGATAAAAGCTATATTTCTTTAGGTATAATATAACTAGTTATATTTATTTCTAGGAAATTATTAGTAGTAAAATAAAGATATAGTGCTATAGAACTTAAGGTAGTATACATAGTTTAGGCTTATTAAAAGCTATAAGTGTAACTATAATTATTATAAGTAGTAGTAGTAGTTCTTATAAATTATATAGTAATTAAAGAAATTATTAAAAATACCTCTCTATAATCTATAGATATTACTAAGCTTTAACCTTAATTAATAAAGGTATCTAACTATCTTAGCTAGTTTAACCTTTAAATCTACTATATTCTAGGCTATATTAACCTTATACTAAATATATTATTAGGGCTACTAACTATAGATAACCTTAAGTTAACTAAACTAATAATAACTAATATATTAGTAAAAGTAACCTATATATCTAAGAGAAGACTTATAAAGAAGAGTTAAGATTTTAGTAAACTAGATAATATATAGAAGTAAATAGGCTTTACTTTAGGGGTACTAGAGCCTAGTTTAGCTAATTTAGATATATATTATATAGTAGTAGCTTTTATAAACAAGCTACACTTTATAGATCTTAGGATATTAAATAACCTAAAAGACTAGATCTATACTAGCTATTAAAAAGAGGAGTATTTTATAAAACCTTTTACTAAACTAGATAAACTAGACAAGATAAAGACACCTAATAATAGGACAACAGTAGTAGTAAAATAACTAATTAGTTTATAGATAATAAGGTAGTATAGTTTACTTTACTATACTAGTCTAGACAGTTATTAATAATTAGTAGGCCTAAATTCTATAATTTAGATAATATATTAAATAGTTTATAATAATAACTACTATTATAGCCTATAACGTATACTTTATACACTAGATATATTTATTATAAGGAATAAATTAAATTAGGTTAAGGTATATAAGAAATAGTGCCTAATTTATCTAGAATATAAGATAAGTTAAAAGTAGTAGATAGGCTAGCTTCTTCCTATTAAGCTACTACTATAGCTATTTATAGTTATTACTAGTTATAGATTTTATTATTAGTCTACCTTTAGTCCTAGCTAAAGGATCCTTTTAGTAAAACACACACAATAAAATTAAGGTAGATATATTTAATATACTATTAATAGTATTATATAATTTTCTAAAAAAACTATCCTAATACTAGGTTATATAATATATATAGCTACTAATTAAAGTAGACTACTTCTATAAGCACTTTAGTTATATAATTAGGGTATTTTATTATATATTATCTTTAACTAAGATAGGAAATTTACCTTAGACCTATAGTAAAGCCTTATAAAGGCTCTTAATATTAATTTAGTAATAGCTATAGCCTACTACCTATAGACAGATAGTTTATTAGAATATAAAAATTAGGAAGTTAAAATTACTATTAGGTATTATTATTCTATATTAGATGTACTATAGATAGATATTCTAACTAGATTATAATACGCCCTTAATTAGGCCTTTATAGCTACCCTTAGTTAATCCCTAAATAAGATAATAATAAGTTTTAAGCTATAAATAGCACTAGATATATTAGTAAAAATAAAGAATAATTACTAACTAACACTAGAGACTATTAATATATTATATAAATTATATTTATAAGACGCTTAACACTTAGTACCTATAGTAAACAAGGTAATATATACTTATTATAATACTACTTATAAACTTTATAATTTAGTAATTAAGGACAAGGTCTATTTAAAACTATATTATAGATACTAGTCACCTAGTTAGCTACTAAGGAAATACTTAGTGTAATAAACTAGGCTATTTATAATACTAGAGAAGTAAAGACTATTAGCGTATAAGTAAGACTTCTTATAGGTATAGAAAGTTTATTTAGTTATTTCTATTACTTAATTATACTAGCCTTAAAGGGTCTAGATCTATTTTACTACTAGTAACTATAGCCTAGCCTAGTGTAAGTAAAAAGTAATATAGATAAATAGAAGTTATATAAGATCTAGGTATTACTTAATAAGTAAATTATACAGTATAAAGGAAAACTATAAGTTAAATACTTAGTAAAGTAGAAAAGATAAAAAGATATATATAATAAATAATACCTAAGAAATTTACTTATATAAAATACTAGTGACTTAGTTAAGGGATATAATAAGTGTAAGCTATTAAGAGAAGTAGATTATACTTAGTAAAATAAGCAGAGAATTACAAAAAAATACAAAATATAATACAAATACAAAATACAAATACAAAAATACAAATACAAATACAAATACAAATACGTATTTGTATTTTATTTTAGTTTTTCTTAAATACATGTATTTGTATTTAAAATACAAATACATGTATTTGTATTTATATTTTTGTATTTAAAATACATATCGTTATTTATTTTTTTCTTCCTTAAATAAATTATATAAAAATAACTTTAATAGTCTATATAAACTATATATACTAATAATACTGTATTTTATAAGATATAAGTTATATATATTTAGATATATATTATAGTATTTCTATTCTTTATAAAATTATAAGATATAAGATCTAAACCTCTAAGTATAACTATAGTATAAGGGTATAATTATATTATAGTAATAGTTATAGTTTTATAAAATCTAGAACTATAACTATTAGTATAATATAAAGGTATAGTTATAGTTTTAGATTTAGTTTTATAAAATTTTAAGGTATAAATATAGCTTAAAGGTATATTTTTAGTTATACTTATAGTTTTATAAAATTAAAAGATATAACTATAGCTTAAGGGTATAGTTATAAGTATATCTATTAATATAGTTTTATAAATTCTTAAACTATAACTATAAGTATAATATAAGAGTATAGTTATAGTTATAGTTATAGTTTTATAAATTTAAGAGGTATAAATATACCTTAAAGGTATAGTTATAATTATAGTTATAGGTATAGTTTTATAAAATCTTAAACTATAACTATAAGTATAATATAAGAGTATAGTTATAGTTATAGTTATAGTCTTATAAAATCTTAAACTATAACTATAAGTATAATATAAGAGTATAGTTATAGTTATAGTTATAGTTTTATAAAATTAAAAGGTATAACTATAGCTTAAAGATATAGGTATAGTTATAGTTATAGTTAAAGTTTTATATAACTAAAAGGTATAACTACAGTATAAAGGTATAGTTATATTTATAGGTTTATATAATTAAAAGGTATAACTATAGTATAAGGGTATAGTTATAGTTATATACTAAATATATAGTTATAGTAAGTTATATACTAAGTAAAAAAAGTATATATAGTAGTATTTTACTTCTTTATTTTTCTTATAGTAAATAGTAACTTACTTTCTTATATACTTTAAAGAATACTATTATATTAATAATAGTAAAGATTATAAGAATACTTTTAACTATTTATTTAACTATTAACTATCTTAACTACTTTATTTTACTCTTTATTAAAGAAATATATATATATATATATATATATATAATAAAAAAATGGCTTCTGAATCCGGCGATTCCTTCTACGCTAGTGAATCCTTAGCACCTCTCAAGCAGAGGATTCTATTATTAATTCCTCTCAGATATCAATTAATAGTACTAAAAACCAGTTTTTATACGCCCATAAAATAGAAAATCAAAAAAATTATATCTTTAAAGGCACTAAGCAGTATCCTATTACTAACGGTTTATTTACTTATAAACTATTACCTATTAATTTAAGTAAAGATAGGGAAATAGAATTAACCTATAATATTAAAGGTTGTAATAAGAAATTTACTACTAAAGCAGCTCGATTTCAGACGTCTAATGCAGTAACTCACTATAAAAAAACCCACCCTATAATAGCAACATCAGAAAAAGAAGAACTAGATATAGATAAAATTAAGTGTAAGTTACTTTATACTTCTATATTATTACCTTCTTTATATATAGTAATATAACTATATATATATATATATATATATATTAATAATATATATATTATAGATTTATATATTATAGATTTATATATTATAGATTTATATATTATAGATATATATATTATAGATATATATATTATAGATATATATATTATAGATATATATATTATAGATATATATATTATAGATATATATAATAGTTATGTATTATTATAACTACTACTCTTATTATAATAATAATTATAATTAATAATATTATTATTATTTACTTACTAACCTTTTAATAGTTCAGGACTATATAAAGAATAATAATAGAAGTAATATTACACAAAGCACTATTAATGACTTTATGTCTAATACACCAAATAAACGAAGATATAGAGAAAGTGGTACTATTAATAATTATAATAATATAGAAGAAACAGAATTCTATAATTATATTATTAATTATCTACTACAATTTAATATACCTTATAGTAATATTACTTCTAATGAGTTTAATTCTTTATTATCTTATTTAAATAAGTAAGTTAGCTTTTAATTATTACTATATATATATTTATATATATATCTATATATTTTACTAATATTATCTTGATATAGCTCTAGTCCTACTGTTAATTATAGAGGCTTAACTAAATACTTAGGTATTAAGTTTACTAGCTTAGAAGCAACTATTATATATAACCTACAGTAACACTTTTTAAACTATGGTTATATATCTATTCAGCTAGATATATGGACCTCTATAGATAATAAGGCCTATTTAGGGGTTATAGGCTCTTATATAGATAACTCTGCTAAGTTAAACTATATACAATTAGGTATATTAACTATTTCTTTTATCTAAAACTAGTTATTAATAATTTTACTATTATTAACTTATTATAAATATATATATACTAACTATTATAACTTATTTAGGCTTTGAATACTTAAATAGTGCACATACTGGCTTATATATACAAGAAGTCTTTGAAGAAAGTATTATTAATAAATATAGTATACCTAAAGAAAATATTATTAGGTAAGTGTTTTATTTTTTACCTTAAGTATATATATATATATATATATATATAGTTAACTAACTATTTAATTTCTTAGTATAACAAGAGATAACGGCACTAATAATAATACTTTTTTAAATAGCTTTTTACTAAGTTATAATACTAATAATAGTATATCTTTATATGATATAAGATGTATAGCACATATATTAAATCTAGTAGCTAAAGCTATTATAGATAAATATATTAGCAGTATAGTGTTAGATAAAGATATATCTGAATTTAAAGCAGAATATATCTTAAATAACTATACAGGCGCTTTAGATAAATTATCTTATAAAGATCAAGAAAAAGTATTAAAAAATAACTATAGTAAGTACTTTTAATTATTATTATAATAATTAATATATATATATATACTTAGACTAATATTATAATAGGTAATATTGGAAAGCTGAAAAGATTAGTAATACTACTAAGAAATAATACTATATTATATGAAGAATTCCAAACTGCTATTAACTACGCAAAAAAGGGTAAAGAATTCCCTGTTAATAGTTATAAAACAAAAATACCCCTCTGTAAGTAACTATTTACTACTATATATAATATATATATATATATATATACCTACTTATATAAATATATTTATATTAATATCTATATATATATACCTACTTATATATATATATTTATATTAATATCTATATATATATACCTACTTATATTAATATCTTTATATATATATATATATATATATATAATACTATATAACCTAATAGTTACTAATCTTCCTCTAGGTAATGAGACTAGATGGAATTCAGTATATCTAATGCTTAATATAGCTATAGAGCTAAAACCAGCCTTAGATATACTATATAAGTTAACTAAAAATAAGATATTTAGGATTATTTATCCTAATATTAATGACTGGATACAACTTACTTATTTAAGAGATATACTTCGAGTTTTTTATAGCCCTACTATATATCTACAAAGCCGGAGTTATATAACTATTAGTACTACTCTTAGTATAATAGGGAATATTTATTATCAACTATTAGATATTAAAGCCCTACATACTTCTAAAGAAAACCAAGTAGATGAAGTAAGTAATTATTATTTAAGAAAGTATATATTTAAGAAAGTATATTCATATATATATATATATTATAGTATTTACTATTAAAATATATAAGCCTATATATTAAAGCTAGTATATATACTAATCTTATATTTATTATATTAATAATATTCTTTTATTTATTAAATTAATACTATTATTATATTTCTTTTATTTATACTATTTAAATAGTATATTAATAACTATAGGAATTCTACTAACTATTTCTTTCTAGTTTAATGAAACTGAATATCCTTATTCTTCTATATTTATTAAAGCTATAAATATAGGGTTACAGAAGCTTGAAGACTATTTTCCATACCCTATTACGCCTAATACTTATTATAGTAAATATAAGCCTTATTTAATAGGGTTTATTCTAGACCCTAGACTTAATTATAAAAGTCTTAGAAAAAATAGTCTAGTATCCTTTATACCTAATAGTATTATAACCTTAGCAAAAAACGACTTAGCAAGGGAGTTTAATAGGTAAGTTAAATATAAAGTTAATATATATATATATATATATATAAATTATAAAACCTTTATTAATAGTGATATTATTTTATAGTAAATAACTAACTAATTAATAGCTTAAAAAACTATATTATTAATGATTTATTAATAAAAAATCAAAAAGGTCTATACTTAGAATCTATTAAAGATAGAATAAGTATAGAAACCTTAACTAATAGTAATAATATTACTACTAAGAATAAAGGAAAAAATAAAGAAACTTTACTTATTAATACTACTATAGAAACTTCTACTAATACTATTAAAAGTAAAATTAAGCTACCTAATAATAAGGTTAAAGAGGAATATATTAGTAATTTATTTCCTATTCAAAGTAAACAAGAAAATAAGAATATACAAAAGGATAAATTAAATAACTACTTTAGAGTTAATATTCAAGGAGATAAAGTAAGTTAATTTATTATTATTAGACCCTTTATTATTTATTAGTAGTAAATAATATTACTAGAAAGAATATTAACTACTAGTAATAATATAAACTATAACTCTATAAGTAATATTATTAACTACTAGTATTAATATTAAGTTATTAACTACTAATATTAATATTAACTAATAATTTACTACTAAAATAAGATTAAATACTAATATACTATAACTAGGTTAACCCTATTAACTAGTGGCAAGATAACAAAGTTAAATTCCCTATACTAAGTATTATAGCTAGAAAATACCTTGCTATACCTTCAACTTCAGCTACAGTAGAAGCTAGTTTTAACCAATCTAGTAATATAATAACAAAAAGAAGAACTAGACTTACCCATAAAAACAGAAGGCAACTAGTACTATTAAAGAACTAGAATTCTATTAATAATAATAATAGTAACTTAGAATTAATTAATCCTAAGTTATATAGTGATTTATTTGATTATTCTGAAGTTTCAGATGATGAATTAGATTTTACTATAGAAGAGGAGGATAATAATAGTATATATATTGAAAACGATATAGAAGAGGAATTAGAAGAAGAAATAGAAGAAGAAGAGAATAATACTTTAGTTATAGATTATTCTAGTAATAGCTCTGATATTCTTTAGTATATATATATATATATATATATATATATATATATATATATATATACTAATACTATTAGATATACTAGATATAGATAATAAGAATAGTTAGATTTAAGATTATAGTTATTTTATACTTAAAGATTATTTATTATATTTAATACTTAGTATTACACTATAAGCTACTATATATTACTTACTTATAATTTTATTATTTATTATTAATAGTAGTATATAGTCTAGGTAATTATATTATATTCTACTTTATATTATAAAATAAGTAGCTAAATATATATTATATATATTAATAATATAATTCTTAGTTTATTAACTTAAAGGCTTATAACTAACTAAAAGTTTAAAAATACAGTAGAAATATAATAAAAGAAATATAATAGGTTTAATTATATTTTAATATATAACTATTAATAACTATAAATAAAGTGTAATAAAATACAAAAATACAAATACAAATACATGTATTTGTATTTGTATTGTATTTCCTTTTAGTAAAATACAAATACAAATACATGTAATGTATTTTTCCTCTAAAATACAAAAATACAAATACATGTATTTGTATTTTTGTATTTTGTATTTTTGTAATTCTCTGGTAACTAAGGTAGTTATATTAGTAGTCTACCTTTATTAGCCTTATATATTAGTAAAGGTCTAGCTTTACTTTATTACTAGTTACTATAGTAATTAGATATACTATATATAGTCCTTTACTTTTTAAATTAACTTACTTTATAACTTATTAGCCTATAAATTTATATATATTAAATACTAAGGAGTAGTTATTTACCTTATAAATATAGTTATATAACTTAAGTAGTATATATAATACTAGGTTATAGGAAAATAATAAGTAATAAGTAATATTATATAATATAATAGCTATATTATAGTTATTTACCTTTGCCTTAATAATAGTATTACTTTATTCTTTTATTAGTATTATTATTTTACTAACCTAAATAAAGTTATTTAGTTTTACTAGTAATATATAAGTAAAATAATAGTATAAATAGAAAATATAAAGTATTACTTCTAAATTAAAGATAATATAGTCTTTAAGTAAATATATACTTACTATAAATACTACTAACTATATAAATAATACCCTTTTTCTTATTTATACTATTAATAGTTATTACTTTACTTTTTTATTAGGCTATTTTTTAGCCTTCTTTATTATATCTATTTTCTTTAATTTCTTTTATATAGTAGTAGCTAGTATATTCTCCTCTTTAAGCTTCTTGTTAGAATAATTAGCATCCTTAATATCTAGGTAGATCTAGGCAGATATCCTGCCAGGATATCTAGAACCAGAACAACTAGGACACTAGTTATAGCCCCTATATATATTGCCTATCCAGCTAAACCCCCTCTTCTAGATTCCTTCTACTCTTTAGGTAATAGTAAATAATTAATTAAAGATCTATTACTCTAACTAGCTAAAAGGCTTTACTATTATTAGTAGACTACTTATTATACTAACACTAATTAGTGTTTAGTTCTACTATAATAGTCTAGCTAGCTATTATAGTAGAATTAACTATAGATTAGTAAGGTTACTTATAGAAGAGGTAACTATTACTAGTTAACTATTTATATACCTAGAGTAGGCAAAAACTAAAAAACGCCTCTGTAAATACCTTTACTATAATATTATACTAATTACCTATTATAATAGGTTAATTAATAAATTTATAACTAGTCCTTTTAACTAGTAAAAACCTTGTTAATTTATGTCTATTATATAAGCTTTATTACCTTTAGAAGAGTACTTTTAACTACAAAAAACCCCTTAATTTATACACTAAGAAAACTAGCAAGAAAATTACATATCTACCCCTATTTCTACCTAGCTAACCTAGCCTTACTTATTAACACACTATTAGATAGTTAGATATAGGGCTATTAGATAGTTAGATTATTAAATAGTTAGATAGTTAGATAGATATATAGGCAGAGGTCTAGTTTATAAGAGAAAGTTGCTAGTGTTAGAATAATTAGTATCCTTAATATCTAGGTAGATCTAGGCAGATATCCTGCCAGGATATCTAGAACTAGAACAACTAGGACACTGGTTATAGCCCCTATATATATTGCCTATCTGGCTAGACCCCCTCTTCTAGATTCCTTCTACTCTTTAGGCAATAGTAGATAATCAATTAAAGATCTATTACTCTAACCAGCCAGAAGGCTTTGCTGTTATTAGTAGACTACCTGTTATACTAACACTTCTTCTTTATATATTAGTTAGTTAATAATTTATATATATAGTTAACTACCTTATATTTTAGTCTTTATATAAACCTTAGCTATACTTTACTTATAAGTAATACTTTATAAGTTTATAGCCTATAAGACTATATAAGAGGCACTTAGGTATATTAGTAACTTTATATAAAGTATATTTTTATAAGGCCTATAAGCTAGTTTCTTTTTTACTTAGTCTATATTATTACTATAAATTACTATAGTAACTAGGCTAAATACTTTATATACTACTTTTACCTATAGTTACTTTAGCTTTACTATAATATAGGCCTAAATTATAAAGGTTATATTATAATATAGTAGTATATTAGTATTTACTAAGGTTTAGTTACTAGTTTTATATAATTTAACCTATATAGCTAGTAAAGTATATCTTAAGGCTTTTATTAGTAGTAAGAACTATTTACTAGTTTTTTTTACTAAATACTACTTAATATAAATACTTTTTTATATAGTAACCTTTTATTTAGCTATTTACTTTTTTAACTTCTTTATATTTATAATCTTATAATCTATTACTTTCTTTATAACTTTATTATATTTAGCTATAGCTAGCTTTTTTTTTTATATAGTAGTATACTAACTATAGCCTTAAGGTTTTTTATTTATATATATATAGGTTTATTATTATTATAGTAAATTATTATAGTTATAAGGTTTATAGTTAATTAGATTTATATTACTAAATCTTTAACTACTCTTTTATTACTTTTATATTTTTAGTATTCTTTATTATAGACCTTTTTATTATATTTAAGTTATTTAATACTTTCTTTACTAAGTTATAATATTTTTATTACCTAAGCTTTATTTAGTAATAAGGCTAAAGATCTCTTCTTTATATAGTCTTAGATCTATTAGATAATAGCTAATTACTTTATTATATAGTCTAAAAACTTTAGTGCCTTTAGTTAAATATTTATTAACTTTATAGTCTAGATCTAGGCTATATTAGTAATTAATAGGTTAATTTCTTCTTATATACCTAATAATAATACCTTTTACTATAATTAAGCCTACTATTTACCTTTATTAGTAAAAGTTTTTAGTATAACTATAGAGGTAGCTAACTTATTAGTTATAATAAAAGTTAATATATATATTATATATATACTATATATTACTTTAATTAATATTAATTAGTAATTTACTAGTTAGACTATTAATTATTAAAGTATATAAATATAGTAGTTAATTATAATAATATTCTTAGTTAATTAGGTATATATTAATAGTGTATTTACTAGTAAATTTGCTATAATTACTGCCTTAAATTTGTGGCCTTTAACTAAATGTATTTGTTATCTAATTGCCACTTTTTAGGTAGGGAAATCCATCCAGCCAATGACGGCAACATTTGACCCACAATTGCGCATGGCCAATTGCCACACTTTGACACCTGTAAGGCATAATGAGGAAGTGTGTAACTCACTATAATGCGCGACTCGCTATACATGTACGTTATGCCATTTTGACAATGCTTCCCCTAACCCTCCGATATAGGCGGACTAAATGTCCCACCTTCACAGTCATTCCCACATTTCTCCCTCTCCTCCCAATCGGCGTCGCTCCAGAAAAAACTAAATTGACTCCTACTCCGGGGACCGCTCAGTGGTCACACGCACAAAGACACTTGAATTTCACATACATCCTGAATTCATTCTAGCGAAGTTGACCACGAAAACCACATCGATGCGCCAGAGCCCTACCTAACCGCAATATCCTCCCCTTTCCTACTTTCGCGATCGATCATGGGATTGGCCAATGGCTCGGGTTCGGGCATAGGTCCGACCCGGATCACGATATTGGGCAAGGACAATATTGTTGTGGACCACGGCATTTGGCTTAACTTTGTGACTCACGATCTCCTCGAGAACCTCAAGACGTCGACCTACGTTATTATCACCGACACAAATCTCTATGACACCTATGTGCCGCCCTTCCAGAAAGTGTTCAACGCTGCGGCGTCTGCCTCGACTCGACTCCTCACCTATGCTATCCCGCCGGGTGAAATTTCAAAGAGCCGCCAGACTAAGGCAAGCATTGAGGATTGGATGCTGTCGCAGAAATGCACAAGGGATACCGTCATTGTTGCCCTTGGCGGTGGTGTCATTGGCGACATGATCGGTTATGTTGCTGCCACATTTATGCGTGGTGTTCGCTTCGTCCAGGTGCCTACTACTCTGCTATCTATGGTTGACTCCTCTATTGGAGGCAAGACTGCAATCGACACACCAGCAGGGAAGAATCTGGTCGGTGCCTTCTGGCAACCATCGCGCATCTATATCGACTTGGCCTTCCTCGAGACGCTACCAACACGAGAGTTCATCAATGGCATGGCGGAGGTCGTCAAAACGGCCGCCATCTGGGACGAAGACGAGTTCACGACGCTCGAGTCCAACGCGGCCATCATTCTAGCCGCTGTCAAATCCCAAGGCCCTCAGAGACTATCCTCTATCCGAGATGTTCTCAAGCGAATCGTGTTGGGTTCCGCCCGCGTCAAAGCTCATGTCGTTTCCAGTGACGAAAGGGAAGGCGGCCTGAGGAATCTGCTCAATTTTGGCCATTCCATTGGGCACGCATACGAAGCTCTTCTCACCCCTCAGCTTCTGCACGGCGAGGCAGTGGCCATTGGCATGGTTAAGGAGGCGGAACTAGCCCGCTACCTTGGCGTTCTCCGGCCTGGCGCTGTGGCCCGACTCGTCAAGTGCATCGCGAGCTACGAACTGCCCACATCCATACACGACAAGAAAGTCGTTAAACTGACGGCAGGCAAGACGTCCCCGGTCGATGCCTTGTTGGAGAAGATGGCCGTCGACAAGAAGAATGACGGAGCCAAGAAAAAAATTGTGCTTCTTTCGGCCATCGGAAGGACTCACGAACAAAAGGCCAGCGTCGTCGAAGATGACGCAATCAGGGTGGTCCTCTCACCGGCGACGCAAGTGATTTCTGGCGTACCCAAGTCGCACCACACTACAGTCATACCTCCCGGCTCCAAGAGCATATCGAACCGTGCCCTTGTCCTTGCGGCCCTTGGTCAGGGAACCTGCCGTATCACGAACCTTCTACATTCTGATGACACCGAGTATATGCTATCAGCAATTGCTCAACTAGGCGGCGCGACCTATGCCTGGGAAGATGCTGGAGAGGTTCTAGCCGTTCAGGGCAAGGGTGGCAGGCTCAGTGCAAGCAAGGAGGCGCTGTACCTGGGTAATGCTGGTACAGCGTCTCGATTCTTGACCACTGTTGTTGCTCTTTGTGCCCCATCTGACGTCTCTTCGACGGTGCTCACAGGAAACGCCCGAATGAAGGTTCGCCCCATTGGGCCCCTGGTTGACGCACTCAGGGCCAACGGATTGGGTATCAAGTATCTGGGTCAGGAGAAGAGTCTTCCCCTCCAGGTGGACGCTGCCGATGGCTTTGAAGGCGGAGTCATTGAACTGGCCGCCACCATTTCCTCTCAGTATGTCTCATCCATTCTCATGGCTGCGCCCTATGCGAAGAACCCCGTCACATTGCGTCTCGTTGGTGGAAAACCCATTTCCCAGTTCTACATCGACATGACCATAGCCATGATGCGTACTTTTGGCGTCAATGTAACGCGATCATCCGAGGAGCCAAATACCTACCATATTCCCAAGGCCGTCTACCAAAACCCTCCCGAGTACGTGGTTGAGAGCGATGCCAGCTCGGCGACGTACCCTCTTGCCATTGCGGCCATCACCGGCACTACTTGTACTGTGCCCAACATCGGCTCAGAGTCGCTCCAAGGCGATTCTCGATTTGCCGTCGACGTACTGAGGCCTATGGGTTGCGCCGTCGAGCAGACAGGCACTTCAACCACCGTTACCGGGCCGCCAATCGGCAGCCTGAAGGCCATCGAGCACGTCGATATGGAGCCCATGACAGATGCCTTCCTGACGGCGTCGGTTCTTGCTGCCGTCGCGTCGGGAACCACCAGAATTAGCGGCATCGCGAATCAGCGAGTCAAAGAGTGCAACCGTATCGGAGCCATGCGTGAGCAGCTGGCTAAGTTTGGCGTTGATACGAATGAGTTTGACGACGGCATCATTATTACTGGCCGTTCTGTTCAAGGCCTTCAAGGGCCCACTGAAGGCATATTCTGCTATGATGACCACCGCGTCGCAATGAGTTTCAGTGTGCTCTCGGTCGTGGCACCAAAACCTGTTACGATACTCGAAAGAGAGTGTACTGGCAAGACATGGCCGGGTTGGTGGGATACCTTGTCTCAGTCCTTCAAGGTTGTCTTGGACGGAGTCGACCAGCATCCTCAGGCGGTGTTAACAGGACCTTCCGCAAAAACTCGAAAGGACAAATCTGTCTTTATTATTGGCATGCGTGGTGCTGGCAAGACAACAGCTGGTCGGTGGATGGCCAACACGTTGAAGAGACCGTTCGTTGACCTGGACGAGGAGCTGGAGCGACGGGCTGGCATGACGATTCCTGAGATGATTAGAGGCACCAGAGGATGGGACGGCTTTCGGGCGGATGAGCTGGAGCTTCTCCGGGAGGTCTTGGAGAAGCGGAGTCATGGCTATATCTTCTCGTGCGGCGGCGGCATTGTCGAGACCCCCGAGGCTCGCAAACTGCTCGTCGCTCATTGTCGCAACGACGGAACCGTGTTGCTGGTCCATCGAAACACCAAGGAGGTGGTTGAGTATCTCCTCCAGGACAAGTCGAGACCGGCCTACAGGGAGGACATTGAAGATGTCTACTATCGCCGGAAGCCGTTCTTCGAGGAATGTAGCAACTTCGAATACTTTAGTCCTCACCCGCCTGGCACTCTGGCTACACGGGACCCGCCGTTGGACTTCCGGCGCTTTGTGAACACCTTGTGTGGCGAGGAGGTTCAAGTGAAAAGGGCACTGGCGAAGGACCCCAGCTTTTTCGTTTCCCTCACGGTGCCAGAAGTCGCCTCTGCTCTGGCCCTGATACCGGCCGTCGTCGTCGGATCAGACGCCGTAGAGCTTCGTGTGGACTTGCTGCAAGACTTCTCGGAAGAATCGGTGGCACACCAAGTTGCGCTTCTCCGATCTGTGGCCGACGTGCCAATTATCTTCACCCTGCGGACGAAAGCTCAGGGCGGAAGATTCCCAGACGACGCCTATGACCAGGGCCTTGGACTTTACCAAAAGGCCATCCGCATGGGTGTTGAGTTTATCGACGTCGAGATGACGCTCCCGGAGCAAGTCATCCAAACAATTGTGGAGAATAAGGGGCCGTGTCGCATTATTGCTTCTCATCACGACCCTCAGGGCAAACTGTCGTGGAAGAACGGTTCCTGGATACCATTTTACAACAAAGCCCTCCAATGGGGTGACGTGATCAAGCTGGTTGGTATTGCCCAGCACATCGAGGATAACTACGCGCTGGCCCAATTCAAATCCGCAATGTTGTCTTCACACAAAACCCCCATCATTGCCCTCAATATGGGTACTGCCGGCAAGCTCAGCCGCGTGCTTAACGGCTGCCTTACTCCGGTCTCTCATCCTGCTCTGCCGTTCAAGGCGGCTCCTGGGCAGTTGTCCGCGGCAGAGATCCGGAAGGCTTTGGCACTGTTGGGTGGCATTAGTCCCCAGTCCTTTTATCTCTTCGGCAAGCCTATCTCGGCGTCAAGGTCGCCCGCACTGCACAACACCCTTTTTGCGCTGACTGGATTGCCGCACCGATACTTGCTAAAGGAGACGGATAGCGCCGCCGACATTCGGGAGGTTATCCGTGCACCTGATTTTGGCGGTGCGTCCGTCACAATCCCACTGAAGCTAGACATCATGAAGGAAATCGATGAAATCTCGGAGTCCGCTCGCATAATCGGTGCCGTTAACACTATCATCCCGGCCAGGGACAATGGGGACGGCAACGCTAAGCTCGTCGGTGATAACACCGATTGGTCAGGCATGGTCCACTCTCTGCAATCCGCAGGAGTTGCGCCTCGCTCCGCCACTGGCGTCCAGCGTTCCGCAATGGTCATCGGTTCGGGGGGGACCACACGAGCTGCCATCTTTGCTCTCCATGCCCTGGGCTTCGGGCCCATTTACGCACTTGCGCGCAATAGCAGTAACTTGGAGACGCTGAAGGCATCCTTCCCTCCCGAGTATCGCATCGAAGCTCTCAAGAGCGCCAGTGATGCATCCACCCTGCCATCCTCACCCACCGTTATAGTCAGCACTATTCCTGCAGACAAGCCGGTTGATCCATCACTTCAAGAGACCTTGGCAGTGGTGTTGCGCCACGAGCTGGCAACCGAGGAGAAGCGGGTCCTCCTTGAGATGGCTTACATGCCCCGTTACACCCCATTGATGCAGCTCGCTGAGGAGGCCGGGTGGGCAACTATCCCTGGACTGGAAGTGCTCTCTGCCCAGGGCTGGTACCAGGTAAGTCAACATCAAACTCGGAGAGCCGCAGCAACGAGCGAGCAGACAGAGGTTGCTGACCTGAACCCACTCTAGTTCCAGAAATGGACCGACATCATCCCCCTGTACCAAACAGCTCGAGCAGCTGTGCTAGGCGAGGAGGCTGGGGAAGCTACCGGCCGTAAAGTATAATGGAGGAGCAGAAAACATCCCCTTTTGCTCTACTATGACCTTTGCGCATGGCCAGGATTCAGTATGGTATTGGCCAATGATGAAGTGTTTTATGTGACTGAAGCTTTAAAATGAAAGGGAATGAACGGTAAGGGAAATTAAAAAGGGTGGGGGATTGAAAAAAAAGTCATGACTCTTTTCCCTATATCATGTTACTATTTTTCCCCGACTTACTTGAGATGCAGAAGCTTGCTGTGGTTGGTAGGTCTGGGCCACATGTGGTAGGCCAACCTATGAATAAATAGTGACTCGCGAAAGCATGTATACGGTAGGGACAATCGCGCCAAGTCACCAAGGATGTCATGATTAGGAAGATCACGAAGCATCGGCTTGAATCAAGGTCTATATTATATCTAATGTTGTGAATCACAGCCCCCATCCAGCTCGAACGGGACTCGGACGACCATACGGTTTGTACACAGACGCTAAAACGTGGTAAACAGTGCTATTTGGCCGAAACGGAGTTTTGATCATTTCTGTGAATTGTACAGGATTAAGTAATTCTATAATGGCCACTGTATTGTCATAAACTCGTTCCGTTGCGTACAACCAGCCATATATGACCATTCCCATCCCAGACCAGGCCGTGTAACGTATTTTTTCTTTTTGTCTAGCCAATGCATGAGTTGAGCATACCTACAAGCTCCAATACTTTAAAGTATACATGCGTCATCGTCATCTGCCTCCGTAACTAGATGTGACACCGTCAAATAAGAACACAAATAGACGCTGCTGTTGTACACTACAAGAACTTGCTGGAACGTGTAGAAAAAAGAAGAGGCAGAGGAATGAATAAATCAGTCATAGATGTGACGTGCACCACAATTGGTTGCAGTCATCGAGACTGCTTGGACGCATCGTCGGTTGCTAGCAGGGGGTGCAGCAGTTGCGGGGGGGGAGAAAGAAAGAGAAAAGCATACAAGGCAACAGAAGACACGATAATGTCATGAAGCCCCTTTCCCATCTCGGCGTACCCATTGACCGGGAATGAATGACCATGCCAAGGCTCGATATGATGTCGTTGGCTGAGTCGGGGAAAGTCGAAAAGGGCAAGACTGTCGCGCAGAGCGAGGTGGGGTGAGTGATGTCATCACGGGTCATACGGATCGTCAGGGTCGTAAAGCACGGGCCATGATGATATCATTCAGCACGACCCTTACTGCACTGTCGGAGGACCCTGAAATTTCACCCATGGAACCCCTCCCCCCCCTTCCGGCTACCCACCCCGCTGGCGTCTTTCAGTACGTTTCGACACAACCGTTGGACTGGTTGCGCGGACATTGATACCCTGGTGCCGACATTTTCTGACACTCGCTTTGTGCGGGGCTCTTGCACCATCCATCGGTTAGGCTTTGGCTTCGTCTGTCCGACGTCATGATGCGTATCTGACGCCCTCCGCCCGAACTGTGCAGCATGGCATGATGTCGCTGGACGGTTTGCAGATCGCCACATTCCCGACAAAACGGGGTTTGCGATTCGGACTTGCGCTCGCAATCTTGTGAGGAATTAGGCATTCTGGCCGCGACGTCGATGCTTTCCGGGAAATTCAACGTCGGGATGACAGACACGGTAGTGGCGTGTAAGTGCGTCTGCGCGGCTGAATGTCTTCTCCTCGGTGCACAGGTTACAACGGACCTTTTGCTTCCGTGCGTTGTGGATTGTGTCCTCATGCCTTGTCAAGTCGTAGGGGCGCGAGAATATTGTATGGCATGGCTTGCCAGTACTCGGATTGATGCGGTCACAGCGGTGAGGTCCGGCTTGGCTGTTCAACATGTTATCGGGGGACGCAGCCGCAGTGTCGGGTCTCCGAGGACCCCCGATTCCTTGTGTCTGGCGATGTCCCTCTCGTTTGTGCTTTTGAAGAAGAGCAGGTGTCTCAAAGCGCATCGTGCAGCCGTGATACGTGCACGTGTATGTGCCTCCGTCTGCGGCAGCGCCAGCCGGCTTGGACATGGGTACGCCATTCGAAATTGATGTCCCCTCCGACCCTCCAGAACTAGACTCAACAGAGCTCAAGCGCGGAACGTGATCCTGGGCATGGGTCTGGCGCGGGTGGGCTATGAACGGATATTGCTGAGGGATATGAATACCAGTTTGCAACTGAGCAGGCATATAAGGAAAAGCAGGTCCGTTGTGCACAGACGACCGGGCAAAGCTGGCCTGTGAATCCTGGGAGGCGACAGCCTTTGCAATATCTTCAAACTCGGCGGGTTCTTGAGGAAACAATGGAAATGATGAATCGCCATCGGTATCGTGAAACTCAAGCATAGCATCTTTGGGGGATATAGTTTTGGGAGTCTCGGGCTCAGACTTCATGGACATTTGCTGTCTCATCATCTGAGCGTCTTGTTCAGCCTTCTTTTGTTCCCGCATGCGATGTGCCGAATTGAATCTCAAATGAGAGGCTTGCATACCAGCGCCGAAATCGTGGTTGGTAACCGGGGCGAGTGGTGAGCCCTGGCGAAATGGAGACCGATCGCGTGACACACTCGACGCAGGAGAATGTGCCGCGCTCAAGTGCTGATTGTTGGCAGCACTTAGCCTTTGGGCGAACACATCATTACTGGGAGATACTGCCATCTGTGGTTGTGCTGGCGACGCCGATGTGATTGTGAAGTTCGGGCTGTAAAGCTCGTCGTTATAAATGTCTGTCATTGTGCGATCCAACTTGGGGACATTACTGAAGACTTTATCGTCATACATTGGTGAGCAAGAGTTCATAATATAATCGAAAGTGGTTTCCTTACCAGCTTTGCGCCTCCTGTCATCTTCTTGCTCGACATGCGACGGGGTGGCGGGTGAGTCACCAGCGACAGAACTTGCCACCGAGTTGGGGTGTGATCTGTTGCCCGCTACTAACAGCTCGGGAGCGGGTAGTAGACCGCGATCAGAGCGGGGTCTTTGGACATTCGTGGCAGATGCGTAGCCGCTCATGTCCGACGAGATGTTTAAACCGTTATAATTCGGGTACATGTTGTCGTGGGGAACCGCCATGGACTTGCTTGCCAGTTGATAGAAGGCGTTGTTATCGTGGGTCTGCATGTCGTATAGGCCGTCTGGTATCGAGTCCGTGACTGCAATCTGGGGGTTCGTTGTGTTATGGCTGAAAGGCGAGGCAGGGCCAGCAGAGCCCAGAGAAGAAAGAGAAGACTCCCGCTGATGAGGCAATCGACCAACCGGCTTGGGGGCGTACTGGTTTCCTATTACCCAAGCGTCTGGCTGCATGAGATCTTGCTGGTAGTTCAGGCTCAAAGAGGAGCTGTCGAAAGCCGTGGTAGTAGTAGCCGCTCTTGGCACGGCCAAGTTAGATGTGCTACAGTCGGAGACGTTGGTAGGCTGGTTCGCTAAGGAGTAGTGGGAGGAGAGGAAGGACTGAGTCGAGAGCGGCGAAGATGATATACTCGATAAGTTCGAATCGCAGGTGAGGTCGTCAAAAGATGTGTCGAGGTCGAGGTCGAGTGCCTGTGGGTACAACTGATGCGATTGTTGGGATTGACACTGAGGCTGATGTTGGTGGTATGCCTGGCTACTGTGATAGAGCTGACGGTGCTGGAATGGTTGAGCAGTAGCGGGTCGGGTTAACAGCATGGTGCGGTTATTTGAGAAGGTTGGATGTTTTGTAGTTGTTGTGATGCGAAATCAGATCGAGTGGCAAACCACGGAGGGACGGCGACTTATAAATATAGGAAGAGCAAAAGAAGGTGCCGCCAAAGTTGCACTACGTATTGGCTTGGATCCACGGTCCTCGCTCTTAGTGAGGTAAACGATACGTACCGGAGTGGACCATGGGGCTTGGAGTGGACCGGGGTGGACGGTACGTAGCGCCTTCGCATCTGCTCGCTTTGCGAAGCGGAGGTATAGGCTGGCAGCACCCGAGGCTTGGACTTGGGCTGCTTGGTGGTGGGGTGATGGTAGAGCAGGGGTGCATGGGGTCTGGGATCGGGGCCGGGGTGGGTACCTATACCTTACACTAGAATGATGCAGTAGGGCGATAGGGACAACAGGGACAGGGAGGGAGGGATGGGACAGAAGCACAGGGAGGAAAAGGATGGAAGAAAATTTCAATGAGTGCGAACGTACTGATGACCGCTCTCCCCCCTCCTAATTTTTTTCTTCTTCTTTTTTCAATCGTCTTGGAAGCCCGCGGAATAACGGCCAGCCTATTGAGTGACAACGGCCCAACCAGGGTTTGAGTTTTCTTGATCCGTAAAGCATCCAGGGATAGATGTGTAAAGGATGCGATGCTGCTTTAATAATGCATTTGCGCGGGCTGTCGAAATCTTGATGCACATACGTAGACGGGACGGAATGGCTCTCGCCTGTCAATCCCCCTCCACCCTAGCTTTCCTAGGCAGTCAATCAACACTGGCCCTCGTGACCTCGACTGATCATGCAAACAGTGCACCGATGCCTGCCAGTCCAGGAGTGAATTGACTCAGAGGGCGAGGGGCACGGAATCAAGGGTGAAGTGGCCGCAGGCAGACAGGCAATACCGAGTCTTTGCGATGGAAGGTTCAAGCTTAAGCAGCTGACGCGGGAATGAAATAGGCCACGCCGCTAGAGAACGAATGGATGCTGGCTGAGCCCGGCGCTCGGGACGCAGGAGTGACTAATCTGCGGCTTTTTACAGGATTGCAAATTCGCAATTACTAGGCGGCTCAAGGCAATCCGAAGCACGCCGACGGGAAGTTGCTCGAGGGTTCTGTAGGTTTCTCGGGCAGCTACCCGTTTGCGCGGCTGTTGTCGTGTCGTCGTGGCTGTCGTCGTAATTCAGGGGATCGTTCGTTAACTCAGCTGAGTGTGCAAACTTGATGAGTGAGCACGCTAAGAATAGTAGGTCGAATGTTCCATGCAGTTTTGGGCATACCATGCCAAATCATCCGCCAAATCATCCAGCAAAGCACAGCACAGCACAGCAGCAACGCAACGCGAACGTGAATCACAGATGGATGCTGCACAGCTGACTAACACAGGAAATAGGACAGAGGTAAAATACAAACTGATTTTTTATTACATAAAAAGGTGCAATGTGTCTGCCTACCTATGTTGTAGTGCTACGGCGCAATGCTTGGAATATGCACTGCAGCAAGTAAAGCGATCTGGTTTTGGGAAGCGTGCAAATGCAAGCCTGACGCCGACATGGCTGTGATGGAGCACTGCAAAGGGGTAATCATGCCCGAAGGGTCGTTGAAAGCAGCTATCAAGAAGTAAGGTACATTGGATGGGACCATTTCGGCGACGAACGACATCGAAAACCCCGTCGCGCGTCTGGGTGGAGTGACGTAAGGCGGCGGATGGATGGACGGACGGGGCCACTGAGGTCTCACCGGTTGACTGTGCACTACATCGTAGTGTTTTCTGGGTGCACTGATGGGCGCCCTAGCCCACAATCCAATCCAGCACCTGATGACTGCATTGGCAAGTACAGGAGGAGCAATGGAATGACATTATGGGGGGGGTTAAGCGGTGGGCCCACTCCCCAAGTGCTGCTCACCTCGTCGTCGTCAGTCATCTCCGTCGTTCTCCCACGGCACCTCGGCTCACACTGTGCTTTACTTTTAGGGCAAGCGCCATGGTGCCTTCCGTCACCTTATCTCGCTGGCGCTTGATCGTCAACGACCTTATCCCCTCTGAGGTGCTCGTAGAACATGTAACCCACCCCCAGCCCTGACAGGTTTCTATTGGGTCGACTGGTTCTTGATATGGAGGGAGTCGGAGAATCAACCCACCCTATGACCCTGCCGTGCTCTGGCATATCTCTCGAGCGAAGAGGCCTCTTTGATCCATGCGGAGTGAGTGTCTTATCCACCTAATATGAGGTTGTCAATGATGGCTCGGCAATGTTTCGGTCTGCACGAGCATACCTGCCTTCTCACCTCCCAAAGCATACCCGTATCATGCTGTCATCTCAGCCGCCATAGTACATCGTACCTAGTAGAATGCACTACGTACTTTGTTTATACACACCATGTATGGCTGGCCAAGTCTTCTGCCATGCTGCGTCTTGTTGGCAAACACCGATGGCGGGGCGCTTCCCTGTGAAGTGTGGGAAGGCCCCGGCTCGACCTGTTCAGGGGAGAGGGGTAGGTAGAGATGGAGGGGGGAACCCGACGATCGCTGCCATGCTCACCGGTGTGTGTGCCTTAGTACAAGTTTTCCTTTACACTAGTTTATCTAGGTACGGCACTTCGCATGGGGTAGATGTTTGAAGGGTCCATCGGGCCAAGTCAAAATGACGGCAGGGAACAGGGGCCCGTGCTAATAGGTAGCCATGACCAGTTTCTCCGGAGTTTAGGGCAGGGTCTTTTTTTTTTTTTTTCCCTTCCGCTTTTTTCCTTGTTACGCCCCCTCCTCCTCCTCCCCACTCCCCCCTTCGAACCTTTCCTTGAGGAGAATAATGACAGCCGCGGACGGGAAGCCGTCGGCCAAGGCTCGGAAAGCCACGGTGCTGCGCTGGGAAGCTAGACATGGTGGAGGAAGTGGTTGAGTTGTACCGGTAGTTTATGTGGAGAGTCGGCTTTCGTCTGCCGTTGTCCGCAGTTGGGCTACAGGAAAGGAGGGGAGGAACTTGAGCTCAGCCACACTGGCTAAGTTGGGCGAGAGTCGGGTCTTCGATCAAGCCGAAGCAAGCCATTGAAAGTCCCCAACCCCGGTTGAGCTGTAATGCAACACTACAGAGCGATAGCCACTAAAATCCTTTGATTGTCCTGTCGGAGGCTTGCATTCACCCATTCGGTATGCAGTTATACCTGGGGGAACAAAAAGCCTGGCTTCGACCGATCTCGTGGCTTGCCGCGCTGCAGGTACGCATTCACACCAGGAAACGGCCGTTTCCCGTGCCTGAGTTCGCAATCAAGGGCCCCTCCTCCGTCCCCAATCCAGAGCTCCGGTGCCTTCATACAGAGGGACCCTGAGAATGTATTACCAAATGCTTCTTGCTGTGTACATTACAGAAGTGCTACATCACACCCTTGCGATGCATCCGAGCCTGCTCACCGCTGCTGACTAACGAGAGTAACGTTCCATGATAATGACATTCACTCGGATGAATTGCAAGGGTGATCATGGATGATGTCACGTCCTGTGCCTCTTTTCTCGTATGATGACCTAATCATGGAGTGGCATGTCTAATTCTTGTCCTTTTGGCTCCCTCCCCCAGCGTCTGTTTTCGCACATAGGTAGGACTCCCCCCAACCCAAGCATGCCTACATAGTAGACTTTTTGTCCTGCCAGTATTTTTGGGTTTGTACTCTATGCACGTACGCCAGACGGAAACCAACACGACGCCGTCTGAAGTTTTTCCATTGCGCGTGACTTGTATCATTCCGTCATCGTTCCGTTAAGTCGGGCAATAGGTATCTCGCCATTGGGTCCCCAGACTACATGCAGCGTACGATATGCGAAATTGAAGTCGGGGCCCCCATCTCTTCGCATCATGGCCTCCCACCGTGTAATTTGTCTCTGGCACACCCGACCCCTCAGTGCGCCTTTGTTCCATGGTGACCATGTCTTGGCGCACTTCATCCGGCATCGGTTTCCAGCCAGAGTACCTGGTGCTTGCGGCCCATGCTGGGGAAAGTAAAGGGGGGGTTGTGGCTAGTGGATAGTGGCTGTCGCTATACAGCTGCAGGTTCGTACGTATGTATACATCTGCAGGCTCCCCTTATGCTTTAGCGCTATTCTGTCCTCTTAGGCGAGCTCTTTCGGCCTCGGCCTCCGTTCTTGGCTGCGGTTGCTACGTTGGTTAAATTCCAAAGGCCTTTTCGGCATGTGCCAATGTTCTATTCAGGTGGCCGGCCATACGCAGGCTCTCAATCTGTGACTGACTTGCGAATTCATCTGTTGTGGCTCAACTAGGCCACCCATGGTCGACTCTTCATTTAGCTTTACCGAGGCACGTACCTAGTCCCTGGGCGGAGTAAACGTCCAGCCACATCATGCAGGTCGGCTGACACGTCTCCACCTTCCCGGCGGCCCCCCCACTCCCGTCTGCCGGACCCCGACCGAGCGGGTTTCCTCGGATAATTATCTCCATGGGAGTGTGACCTAGGGTGCATTCTAGTTTATGTAGCGAAGCTCGTACTCAAACTGAGGAGTCAAGCTCAAAAGCTGAGCTAAACAACCTGGGCTATTGCCTTGCGCCGCAAATTTGGGTAGGGAGGGCACCCATCGGCGGCATGAATCAGACGTCAGTGCATTGTGCCTCTTTTCGCAGCTGGTCGTTCCACCTTGCTCCATACTACATATGTACACGTAGACGGATACCAGGCATCTCGAAAGTGAGTCAGTACGGAGCTTTCTGTCTTTGGATCGCAACTCGTAGGGAGAGTTCTCCTCTTCTCCATCACTGGCATTCCTGGATCTGCCGCATGACACATTGATACTGTGCACGCCAACTGCCATACCAATATAGCATCCATGACAATCTGCAGGGACTTGGAGCAGTCTCGAATACCCCTCCGCCGGCCGTATGTGGGTCGCCGCGGCGGTCGGCCGGTCCAGCCCGCAAGTCCAAAGTCCAAGTACAATGCAGCGCATCAACGATTGTGCCAATTTTTCAGAGAACTGGCAAATTAGTGTTTGGTTTGATTGAATTCCGTGGGCCTCGTACAGTCTAGTCTGCATGCAGAACCGCATCGGTACCCATGCTGCGTGCTGTACTCCGTCGTACTACTACTACTACTACTACCACACAAATAGGTCCAGCCAGCAACCCTAAAAACGGCCTATACACTACTACTGTGCATCATGGATTTGGGTTTGCAGCATGACAGGGGATGGGCCGAGATCCAAAGGCGTAGGTCAGATGCGCATGCGTCACGCTTTGCATAACCTACAGCCCTTGTCAAGGCACAGCCGGGCCTTTCGCAGCGGTTGGCGCTGACGACGAAGCTGAGCACATGTTAGAGCAGTCCGACGAACACGATTCGGCTCGAGGCGATGTGAATGATCCTTTTTGACCACAGTGAGTGCGGCTGGAGCCGGTCTGGACGAGGACGGGGTTCCCTCTGGCATCCGCGGCATGTCAGTCATCCTGTCTGGCTCACTCATCTACGGTCCGGCCAAAAATTTCGTCACCAGCGCGAATGCATGCTTGCGCATGTGCCTTTAGTCAAAGCCTGGTATGTGTGCCTTCATCTACCAGCTGAAGAGCACTGCAGGTGGTGCGTGTGTGCGTGTGCTGCGGTCGGGCCACGCCGAACTAAGCCCGTTGAATTCCGCCGCGCATCTCAACCTGCCCGTATCCCATCGGGCCATCGCTCATCCTCGGAGACTGAAGAGAAAAGATTAAACCCGATGTGCCGCACTGACCGAAAGGCGGCACGCAGAAACTGACAGGGTCTGTGCGTATGCAGCAAGATGTCTAGGGACGAAAGCGTGGGAAAAAGCGAGTGGGGAGAAGAAGCGTCTCAATGTTTCCTGTGCTGCAGCCAAGTGGATGGTCTGGTCTGGTCTGGTCTTCGGCCTCCCCAGCTAGGTAGTGCCACTCACTGTATCAGTGACATGCCAGAAATTGAGGGTGTCAGACTTTTCCCCCCTCTTTTCCGGTACAGCGTGGGGGAGACAAAAGCTTACTGCTTGTGTTTCGGTCGATACAGTAAGTGAGTAACCAGCCAGCTAGCCAGCCAGCCAAACACCTGGCATTACTGCGGAAGTAAAAGTTTTCCCGCCAAGTGTGGCTGAGCCGACGGCCACCACTTTCTATTGGTTCCATCGCCGAGTCCAACCTCTCCACCAGTGGCGTTTTCCCTCATTCTCCCGGAAGGTGGCAGTCGGTTGGTGTGGCTTACAAATACTTGTAGACTCGCGTAGGGCCGACCGAGACACACCAACGCCGAGGCACGTAGTATCGGTAGCTCCGGCCAAGGCGGCTTTAGTGTGTGGGTTCGGATATCGCATCGTTGCTATCCGTACATCCCATTGCATTTTTTTCGGCGTTTGCCTGCCTCCACGAATTCGTATTCACATCCGCCCGTACCTCATGTTCAAATCACTCACTCTTGCTTGTAACCTTGACGCAGCTGCCGGCCCAGTCGGATAAGAAGGAAAAGGTGGATGCAACCTTACAAACCACACCGTCCGTCTCTGAATAGAGCAGCGCGGCGTATCTGCTACCTAGCTCTCCGAGTACTGTCAACCGCGGCGAAAACAAGTCGCCTCACATAGAATAGAGCCTGGCTCAAAATCACAAAACATATCATAAAAACGCTCGGCCGATAACTGCCGACGCGCGGTTGAACTGAGTAATAGCCATCCCCCCGGTTCATAATACTCCACAATACATGACTGCGAATGGTGCTGTTAACGAGTGCTGACGATCCTGGGTATCGCAACTCGGATACTTGCATGGCCGTCCAGAGAACCGTCGTGTGCACTCACCCACCCATCGGAACAGGCTGAGATTTCCTGTCGGCTGAATGTGTACGAGAACTCGGGCAAGATCAAGTTGAGATGCTCCGGGGGTGCATAAAACAAGGCAGGTGGCAAAGGTACGCATCGCGTTGTGTACCGGTAGTGTGTTACACGTACACCTCGGCTGGCGCATTCCACTGCGCGCTATCGACTCTGCAATTCAAGGCCCGCGCTAGTCTACCTCTGGGTAGGTACCCACCTCGGAAGTGCTCGCTACTCCCAAACATCACAGCCGCACATTTGCCCGTGTGTCCATCATCGTGTTTTTTCCTGTCATTTTCCACAATTGCATCTTTGGGTCCCATCCGGCCCCGTCCGAAGTTGGGTCTCCATCGAATCACTCACACTACCTGGCTCAGCCCAGCCAACCGGTCCAACGCTTCATTGCCAAACTCATCTAGCATTATCTGCCGGATAAACCATGTGCACTTCTCTGGCTCTAAACTGTATTGGGATCAAGGCTTCCCTTCTCGCCACTGAACTCATCTTTGCGCCTCAAAGTTGGGTTGCCTCTTGCATTGACGCCTGAGATCGTCTGGCCTGTGACTTAGCTCCCGGCCCCAATTCCCGTCCCCTGGAACTCTTTCCTCGGCTGCCTCATGGATTCGGCTCTGGAGCGTTCTGATCTGGCAGCGACCCAGCCGCATACTACCAACCAATGGACCGCGATTGCTTTTTCTTACCGGCGTAGCCCTCTTCTTATGTTTGTCGGGTTAGGTTGCTGTACGCTACGCTGCAATACACCACGCTAATCCTCGTTATCGTCACCCGCCAAAGGCGATTATATTGCATGCGTCCTCTCACCCAGGTGCTTGCATGTTCGCTGTAGCCGAGCCCTGCTCACATAAAGACTTCTCTGCCCTCGATGATCGGTTTCCAGAGGACCAGTAGTGTCAGTAGTATCTTTTCTGTTGGGAGACCAAGTCACTCCCCTCTTCCTAATAGCTCTTGTCTGCACGTCACTCGCTATGGTACGCTCTCGAGTTGTTGCTTCTAGTCTGAGAGATGGCAGGGTGGCCCAAGGCCAGCGAGAGGGGGCAGATCTCGGGGTATGAGTGTTCCTTTGGCGGAATTCTTGTGCACGATCTGCGGCAGGCCATATGAACCCAAGTTGTTTATCTCGAGAACGGCAAAAAGGTGTAATGACTTGGATGGTTCAACCCCTGACACAATCTCCTTCTACCACATGTCAGTGGCTCGGTTTTGACACTGCTCTGATTATTTGGGTTGCCCGCACCACCCGAGCCGGGAATTCGGGCAGGGCTCGTAGATCGTACCGGTTTTTCGTCGACCCAGGTGATTCGTACATGCGTGATTCTCTCTCGCATATGTAACAGCCCTTACTATCATCGACACAGTCGCCCGTTGTCCAGCATATCCTAGGCGAGCTCCTTATGCTATTCTGCCACAGACAGTCAATATTCTCTATTAGTGTTTCTCTCCTGCTCGGCCTAACGTCTTATGGCGCTCTTTACTTGGACTTTGATATGGCAGCCCAGTCACAAGCTAGGAAGCTTAGTTTGGGTGAATCAGCCAAGTCTTTGCTGCAACGGCCTGTTGTGAACTACTTTTAGCCGCGGCGTTTATTTGTCCGTATGCTGTTTTCCCTCGGTTTCTGTCTTGCCCGTGACGCTGGGCAGTTGTGAGTTATTCTACCTGTGCATGCGGCCTACTTTCGCTTCTTCTCTGCACCAAGTTCCGGGAAGTTCGAGTTTCCGGTCCTGCGTAAGCTGGTGGTATGGACCGCGACCTAATTCTACTAGTCATTGTCAGGGTAGTCTCCTGCGACAAAGATAACCACCGCGGTGAGTATATTTATGCGAGTAGACGTCATATCGTATAATGCCCTGCGGCCAACCTTTCCTTGATGGGCCATGCTGCTGGATGTTTTCGCCTAGGGAGGATACATGAACTTCGTCGACGCTGTATCTACCCTGTTCCAGCTGCAAGAATTTGTGTATCTATCTACGAGCCTATGCATAAAACTCCCTTTCAGTGGCTGACTCGGTGCGCTTGATAATACCGTATACGGTTGGCTCGGTATGTGCAATTCAGGTCCGGCTACGTGATTAGGTGGCTTCGTGTAGAGGGTTAGATACCTAGTTCGGCTGATTTGCCCTATCCTTGTCCGTCACATCGATGTTGACAGACATATGGGCAGATCAATCAACTGGGTTCTATGTCGGCTCACGTGTGTCGTACACATGGGACAATCAGCCACTGTGGTCTGCCACTTGGAAATTGTGCAGCAGCGTGTATCTTAGTTGTGCATGAATGACCCTTCGTTGATGGATTGAGTCAATTTTCACATGATTGGTTCCATCTTAGCACCAGCTGGGCTTACCTGTACTGTTGTTCTAGTCGTACTAGAGATAGACACTCGTGGAGGAGTCCAAACCAACCAACCAGCCTTGACCCCGGTACGTGCCAGCGCACTACAGCTGATGAAATGTTTCCATACCGTGAGTGGTCGAGCTCAATTCCTGATTCGTTCGTTTGTGTATGATCATGCCGTGGTTTACGTTACTTTCATCATTGAACACCTGGGTGTCTGTTGGACCCTGGGGCCGTAGGTGTGATGTGATTAGCAACGTTTCGAAGCCGCGAGTAAGCCCGCGAATGTTATTTGGTATTATAGCTTCGGAATTCCGGGGCCGATGTTTCTTCTTATGGGCCTTTTCATTGCGGCATATGTCGGTCAGCCTGCATCTATAACTCTTCTTAGGTCCCATCTGGGATGAAATTCTTCACTGAAACCATCGATTATCTGCACCATGGTTACACTATGGATGAGATATCTGCTATTTATCCTTCACGGGTTGGTATTGGAGCCGTCAATCACGATTTCTTGTTCGTCGCCACGTGGCGAGCGAACGCCCTTCAACTGCCCGTAAACGTTTCGTCTCAACAGCCACGAGGCTGATTCGGAGCGTTGTGCATAGTAGTTGTTTTAATTAGGTAATTTATATTTAAGTTAGCACGACACATGTACGTTATCGTCTAGGGTTGGCGGTATGGAGCAACTTTCCGTGTCGGGGCTTTGTCTAAGTGCTGGATACTCCGACTGTCCTTCGTCGAATGGGAGCGGCAGAGCCCCTGATTCGACCAGATACAGTTACCGGATGATTGTATTGTATGTGCTAGGCCTTGGATACTGTGGCGGGCTTGCCTGTGACAGGAAGCGACTCGTTGTACGTTCGGCTTCCCGAAATATACGATTGGTTGGTGCGGCGTCATCCATTCGGTCCCACCGGTAGCCTCGTGAGCGTCGTTATACTTTTACAGCTCTATAGCGGCGGAACGACTAGCTTGCGACTTCATCGTTTTCTTTGGGCTCGGTCGGTAGGCTCAGTTGAAGTTCATATAGGCCAAACCACCGAGGTTGCCGCGGGGGGGGGGGGGGGGGGGGGGGGGGCTGACGATCGTTTGATTCGTGTGTCTGCTCGGTTTGGACAACAAGTGATTTATTTCCTCACACTTGTCACTCTGTGATGTTGCTTTCTGGCCTCTGTTTGATGATATGATGTGTTCGGATGGGATATGCGTCATGAATGGTGCACTTGTATATTTTAATATGCTGTTCAAGTGTGTCTGCTAGATGGGAAAACCTCCACGCACCACTTCTCATTCAGCGGGTACAAATCTGCCAATCGCGCCATGGACCATAAAATTGGGAATCTCTCTAAAACTGAAAGCCAAAGTTCTAGAGATGGCCACACTGGAACACGTGAGGGGTTTGCAGCTGTATGAGACGGGGGTTAGGGTTATGCTTACTTTGTCAAATCTCAACATGAAGCCAATGTCGTTGAACCTAGAACACCCGGAAGAATGGAAAACGAGAGAAACTCCCAACAGATAGCACATTGTCGTGATGGACGCCATGCTTACCACTCGATCTCGGAGATGGTTCACGGCATCGTGACATGGCCACACCAGACAAAACAACCAACCATACTATGTGTCATGCGCGACAGCGACATATACAGGAGTGGAATTGACCAAGTTTACAGTGCCAAGACATCGAATCACTTGAGGCTAAGGTTGGGTATAGACACTATGACTCACACAAAGGGACCAGAAGGGCCAAGACGCTTAGCCGACATGTTATAAACGAGACAGTTGCTACGAAAAAATGGTGCAGCTCATCATAAACGCAGAAAGTAACCGGAGGTAGCACATATACCACGAGACACGCCTTAGGCTGTGGGACATCACACGAACACACGCACTGCACACCAGACAATAGCAATGCCCGAAAGATGCAAGACTGATCAAAACATACCCCAGCGTGGGATTGATTATGTCTCAAGCTAATCAAGCCATCCATGTAGAACCCCATTGTTTCCCGTATGGTACAGTATAACACCCAAAACCAGCCAAACCCATAGTCATTCATGACAAAACACTCCACTCCCTAAGTCCGTTTGTGCCACCGCGCCGCGTGGTGGATCGCATCATGGCCCAAGAAAGATTCGTAACAGACATGCAAGAAAACAACGCTTAACCACCGAAACCGTAGAGGGTGCGGCCTTGGCGCTTCAGCGCGTAGACGACGTCCAGAGAGGTAACAGTCTTGCGCTTGGCGTGCTCAGTGTAGGTGACGGCATCACGAATGACACCCTCGAGGAAGGACTTGAGGACACCGCGGGTCTCCTCGTAGATCACTGTGAAGATTCACGTTAGACATATGGACAGCGGAGGCAATACAACGATGTAACGTACTGGCAGAAATACGCTTGACACCGCCACGACGAGCGAGACGACGGATAGCGGGCTTGGTGATACCCTGGATGTTGTCACGCAAAATCTTGCGGTGGCGCTTGGCACCGCCCTTGCCGAGACCCTTGCCGCCCTTGCCGCCTGTAGAAGTGAGAGTCAGCGCGTGTGCCAGGGGGGGAAGTCTAAATATGGGGTCAACACTCACGTCCAGTCATTTTCAAAAAAGTGTTTAAAGTGGAAGTTGGAGGTGATAATGGAGGGGGGGGGGAAGAGTCGCGTAGGAACGAGTTGTTTAGGTTGAGATAACGTAGGGCTGGATAACGAGAGTAGACTTCGCTGCAGACGCGCAGAGGGGGAAGACATTTATATCAAAAGCGCGTGGGACAGGTGAGCTTTGGGATCAGCCAGGAAAAGCGGGTACGTACCTCAGATCGGATCACCCTGTCGCGACGCGAAGGTGAAAATGAAAAACAAACCAATGCGCCCATTTCGGGAAAGGGGAAAGGCACAGACCAGCAACATCAGGTTGTAACAGGGGATGGAATGATTTACGCAGCCAACCAAGATCCCTCCCCATTTTCCCAACCATAATCTTACCCACTCTGCCACAGTACCTACATATGGAAACTGTCGTCGCCTTACCGTACACATTTAGCTTGCCTAGCCCTTTGGCCAACCAACTTTGGGCCTTCCAGGCATTGTGACTAGTAATAACTACTTTGCACCCTGGTTGTTCCTCTTCAGCCCAAAGCAGAATGATGCAGAGCAGGTGCTTTGGTGGCTGGGATCTAGGGCATGGCCATCCGTCGTCACATCGTTGGACTGTAACAGCAGCCCTTCGATTAGGTAACGTACACACAGTAAGCGGGCCTTTCACAAACCATAGAGCTATAGTTGCTTGATGTTGGCCTCATTTATAAATTACATCAAGCACATTGAGGCGATAGCTGGTGCCTATACTAAGCTCGAGATAGTGACGACGACCTATGCTTCACTATATCACGTGTGCGGCAGTTGAATGGGAGCTAGATGCCAGATCACCTTTGCTGCACGGGCTTGACGGATGAGTCAGGGCGACATGTAACAGCATGTGGATGAGAGGAAGAGAAAAAGAAAAAGTGAAAAACCCCTCCGAGTCGGCAGATACTTTGCGAACCCGACATTCACGCGTTGCTCGCAGTTGGAGCGTGAACAGGGTCCGTTTAAGAATGTGACTTTGCATGTCCGGGCTCATCGTGGTCGTGGTGGCCCATATCGACCGTTGGTGCCACTCACTGGCCTAACTAGTCCGAGACCCAGCATCTCTAGCCTCGGCCCTACCAGTCGCGTACGGGGTGTGAGGTGCACCTCGTCGCTACCGCGTCGCGTTTGACGCAACCGGATTTGTTACCGAATTCCCTGCCACCGAAGAGGGACGAATGGGGACCTGAGAAGTGAAAAAAAGAAAAAAAAAAAAAGACGGATCAACGTTCACTTGCTAAGGGGCATTCGACAGGCGGCAACAGCAGTTTAAGATGAACCAAGTAATCGGCTGAGCGAAGTAGATTGAATAAATACGCAACGACAGTAACCCTAACAGAATGAAAACGATCTGGACTCTTTCTCTCTTCCTATTAAGAAAAGAAAAGAAAAGAAAAGAAAAGAAAAACGAACTGTAAAAATGACGCGTAAGACGAGCACCGCGTTTGATGAATACTGCCGATGAGGCAGGTACTGCATCCCGCATTTTTCACAGACAGGGAATAGGAGGCGGAAACTTGGATGGACACACCTCGTGCCGCATGGGTAACTCGGGAGGGGAAAGACACTGCAGACCGCGTCTCTGCAGACACTGACAGTGACACACGCTCGATTGCGCTACAAGTGGGCCGCCGGGGTCGCTAGCCAAGGGTACGTACCGCCCCTGCCGAGTGCTTGGGAGGAAAAGATGGGGTGGCGTCGCAGATGTTGCAAGATTTCCAACCAATCAAAATTCAGCCATTCACTCGTTTGAACAACAAAGCCCCAAATCCCGCCCACTGCACCCGTCTTTTTGCAAAGAGATCGCGCCTGCCCAAACGGCATTTTCCTATACACCCATGCGGACAAGGCAGGCACGCACAGGCCACCTTCCCTTTGGCGCACAATCACTCCCCTCTGCCGTCAGCCCAGTTGCCTACCTATTTATTTCCCTCCACCCTCCACCCACTCCTCAACCTTCTCTTCTACATCCACTCACAACCCATCCGCATTCAGGAACCGATCAAACCTCATCAACACCAAAACAAACCCCATCAACTTTCATCCCCCACAACACAGTCGCAATGGCCCGCACTAAGCAGAGTAAGCACCTTCACCTTCCGATCACATTCCCGCATTTTACTGATCTATTACCCCACAGCCGCCCGTAAGTCCACTGGTGGCAAGGCTCCTCGCAAGCAGCTTGCCTCCAAGGCCGCTCGCAAGAGCGCCCCCTCTACCGGAGGTGTCAAGAAGCCTCACCGCTACAAGCCTGGTACCGTCGCTCTTCGCGAGATCCGTCGCTACCAGAAGTCCACTGAGCTTCTGATCCGCAAGCTCCCCTTCCAGCGTCTGGTAAGACCATCCCGTCTCAGTGCGATAACTCTTTAACTAACACTCGTCACAGGTTCGTGAGATCGCACAGGACTTCAAGTCCGACCTCCGTTTCCAGTCGTCTGCCATCGGTGCCCTTCAGGAGTCTGTCGAGTCTTACCTCGTCTCGCTCTTCGAGGACACCAACCTCTGCGCTATCCACGCCAAGCGTGTCACCATCCAGTCCAAGGACATCCAGCTCGCCCGCCGCCTTCGCGGTGAGCGCAACTAAGCGCCTCACATTTTGGTTTTCTCTTTTCATGGGTGGTTTACGACTCGCGTTTGGGAATGCTTGACGAATGGACCGTCTTGGTTTTGGGGGTAATTTGGCGTTTACAATGCGTTGAAGAATAACGCAAGGGTTGTACATTACATAGCAGTAAAGGATGACTGCATTCAATGGCAAACACATGAACACTAGTTATCCTACTCGTTCCCCGTGATGAGATAGCTGCTCTATATTGCATGGCAGTCGGCACAACCGGCGTGGCCAGACATTCACGAACGGACCTCTTTGATTGGCACTGCCCCCCCAGAGATCCGAGGCGTTACCGACCATGAGCGACCCGAAATGTGGTTCTAGGAGAACTCGTCTACCCCCTGCTTCAACGTCATATGGCTGGAAAAATGGAGAACAGGCTCAGTCAAAGACAATACAGATCAAACAATGTTGTAATATTACGTGCTTTCTGTCTTTCTATTTCTCATCCAGATGTCCAGGTGACTGGAAATTAAAGCACTTAGTGAACAAGCTAACACTTGGCCTTCCGTTGCGTCGCATCGCAAGACTTCACACGTTTATGATCGCCCATTAATCTAGCAATTTTGGACAGGGGAAGAAAAATAGCCCGTCTATGTGGCAGAGCTTGTGCTGCGCGTGCGACGCCATCCATACTGCTGACATCTCACCACGTCGGTGTGTTTGGTTTGAATGCCTTCACCTACCGGGCGGGCTGAGTCCGACCGGAACCTCTTGGTCACGCCAACGGGGGTTGGCTTGCCTTAATTTCAAATCAAAGTGGCATCTGTCCAGTCTAAATCAGCAGGGCTGAGAATAGCCTCACCGACCAGCCCGCTTTGGAGTTTCCCATCAATAGTCTCATCGGTTAGCCCTAAATGACTCCGCTAATTGCATTTGTGTCTCGGATAGAGACGGTATTCTGACAAGTTCCTTGTCGTATAGTCGAACTACAAGATGCGCCTACGCTGCAATAACCCTCTCATCGAGCCAGTTATCAGGGATGAGAGGGAATGTGTTTGCTTTCCGATCCATCTCATCGATATCCCACCATATCCAGCGAAGCTCCGGGGTTCTCATATCTCGCCCTCAGGTTCTCTCAGACACTCTTCGCGAGCGCCCAAAAATTCTCCATCTTGGCCCGGGCCAACGCGTCTTTAGCCTCGGCATCGGATTCGCAGACCTTGTTCCCCCACTTGCGGAACGCCCTCGTCTTCTCTTCGCCCTCAAATACCAGTTTACACTCATTGTGCGACATGTCCTTGAGGTCTCCCCTCTCATTCTCTGCCACCAGCCACTCGCGCACCTGTTGCTGTGTCTTGCCCTCCCGCGATGGCGTGTTCTCTGTCCAGTCGATACGATCTAACATGAGTTTCTTGTACTTGCGTATGCTGTGTTCGCCGCCTTCCGCGACGACAAGGTTCATCTTGGGATGCATGACGCAGATCCCTGTAAGGGCGTACTGCTCGGCGTTCTTTTGGATCTTGAACCGGTGCTGGCCGTTCGCCAGACTGTTTATTTTGAAAACCAATACGTGGATACCCTTGGCGGCATCCTTCTCCTGGTTTGCAGCGAGTTTGTCGTGCTTCTCTTCCTTGGTAAGCTTGCGCTCCTCGTTGGCCTGCAAGTGGTTTTGCTGGCGTTCCGCAATCTGCCGGTTGACAAGGTTTTCCACTGCCGTCGGATCCTTCACTGCCGAATCTGCATAGACACGCATCATGTTGCTCTTCTTCACCTTGGGAGGCGGTGCTGGCACCAACCCAAGCCTGATCTTTGCCTGCTGTTCCTTGAGCTCCGCCATTCTTCTCTGTCTTCTGAGCTTTTTCTGCTCTTTCGACGTCAGGTACATCGGCTTCACCGCCGGCGTGTTCTTCTCCTGTGGTGGCTCCAGCGCGACGGGGTGCTGAATGTACTCAGTGACGATGGTGTCTTCCTTGTCGAGCTTGAGACGTGACTCATCTTCGATGTTTTCATATGTGCCATCCACCAGTCCTTCGTCGAACCATTCGATATCGGGAGGGGCCTCGACAATGAGGTTTTTCTCCATGTCCATTTCATCCTCAATACCAGCCTTCCTGGTCTGTGCAGCAATTCGTTTCTTCATTTCCTCCAGGGCAGCCTGCCGCCGCAGCGCGGCGGCTTGCTGTATGAACTTGCCCTTCGGGTGGAAGTGTAGCGGCCTAGCTTGTCGTTGTTTACCACCTGCTGGCTGTGCTGCCAGTTGCTCGTTGAAGTATGGATTCGGTTGCGTGCCGTCGCGATTGCGCCCTGACGCATCTGACGTTCTGTAGCCAGACGAATTCGCTGAGCTGGTTTCAAATTGTGACCGGATGCCCGATGGCTTCACATCGCTTGTTCTGCCCAGAGGCTTTGCTTGGCTGAGGCCCTCAAGTACTGGGTGCAACCCGACATTGAGACCACCCTTTGCTTTGGTACCTCCAATCGCTGCTGCGACTCTTGCCTTGAGTGCAGCCATCTTATCAGCGGCCGATTCTGGCTTGGACACTCGGGAATTCGGATCATGACGAGGCCCAAGGCCCACCGAGTCTGGCCGCCGATCCATCACGGTGATGTAGAGATGCCGAAGGGCTTCGAAGTGATCGACGCGAAAGGCTCCCAGCTAATCAGAAATCACAAAATAATGAGGCGATTTAGAGAGAGAGACCGCTTGCAGTAGTGATGAGCGGCTTGGGTCTGCACCGTGAGCGAGGCTCCCGTTGAGGTGGTCGGTCGCACAGCGAAACAGCAGACGCAAAGCGTGTCGACGTGGGCGAATAGAGTGAGGACCTAAAGCAGCAGACTGACAGACTCGGAGAAGGAATTCTGGGCGGGAAGGCGTTGCGATAGCGATGAATGTTGTGGGTTTCTGGGGGCAGACAAAGGTACGCGTTTGCTTGTTAGAGTATTGTCGTGCCAGGTGCTTGAAGGTCGTGTAGATTGATTATCTACATTGAGGCTCCTGCAGTGGCTCTGTGTGTAAGTACCTAGTGTGAGTGGCTGGTGCTGTGCTGCCTTGGAGCCTGGCGCAGTGCCTATTGTTGTGCAGGGGGGGAAAAAAAGACCAAAGGCGGGTCCTCCGATTTTCTGCCGCCTGCCACCGCTAAAAAAAAGTTCCCCTCGGTCTCTCATCGTCCGGGTGCTGCTACTTTCGACCGTCCGCCCCGGTCCTGTTGCTTTTGCGATCGACAGCCGTCTTGTACTCGACGCTGGATGGAAAATTTGCTCCTTTCCGCCTCGCCTTCTGTACGGACCCAGACTGGTGTCAGGCTCATTCTTTGAAGCCTCGCCGGCACCATGAACATCTCCCAACCCATCTCGTCGTCCATCGAGACGGTCGAGTTCACTTTCCTCACCGACGAAGAAATCAAGGCCATCTCCGTCAAGCGCATCGAGAACGACAGCACGTTTGACAACCTCCTCAACCCCGTCCCTGGCGGTCTCTATGACCCGGCTCTTGGATCATGGGGCGATGCTCTGTACGCAATCGCCCGCAATTACCCTCTTCCTCGCCTCAATTGACTTACACATCCTTCATAGCTGCGCCACCTGCAACTTGAATCAATCTTCGTGTCCGGGCCACGCCGGTCACATCGAGCTCCCCGTTCCTGTCTACCACCCAATCTTTCTCGACCAGGTTCTTCGTCTTCTGCGATCGCAATGTGTCTACTGCAAAGGTTTCCGTATGCGCCATCGCGAAATCAACCGCTACTCGTGCAAACTCCGACTCCTGCAACACGGTCTCCTCCACGAGGCCCACCTCGTTGACGCCATTGGCGAAGAGCTCAAGGGTCTCGCCCTGCCCGGGGTACCCACTGACTATGAGAGCGAGGCCGAGGAAGAAGGGACTTCTTCTGTCGACAACATCATCGGTGCGAGGGAAGCCTACGTCCGTCAGGCTCTCAAGTCGCACAAGCTTAGTCTCGGGGAAGTGAGGAAGGGCAAGCATGAAGGTGCTATAGAGATGCGCAGGGAGCTCATCAAGGACTTCTTGACGCAAATCACCAAGCCGCGGCGATGCGACAATTGCGGCGGCATATCGCCCGCCTACCGCAAAGATCGCTTCGTCAAAATCTTTGAAAAGGCCCTCAGCGAGAGGGATCTTGCTCAGATGGCCCAGAGAAATCTCCACGTCAAAGATTCTATGGCAACAGCAGCCCGTATCCGCAAACCCAAGTCAAAGCGCAATGCTGTCGATGCCGACGAAGGTGTCGCCGACATTGACATCACTTCAGCCGAAGAAAATGATGTTGAAATGCGCGATGCTAGTGATGACGAGCAGGACCTAGCGGACAAGGAAGATGGATCACTAGTTGATGCTGTCGCCGTCGCCCCCGGCCAGCAGCGCTATATCAGCGCAATGGAGGTTCGCGCAAGACTGCGGGAGCTATTCGAGAAGGAGCAAGACATCATGTCGTTGGTATACAACTCGAAACCGATGATCAAGAAATCTGCCGAAGTATCTGCAGACATGTTCTTCATCCGAACCATCCTTGTCCCGCCGAACAAGTTCCGGCCCGAAGCTCGAACTGGCGACTCTCAAATCTCCGAGGCCCAGCAGAACTCCCTGTACAAGATGATCATGCGGAATTGCGGCAACATTGCGAGGATACATCAAAGCGTCGGAGCCACAGACCAGTATGGACGACCGAGAGACATCACCGACTTGCATCAAGTGTGGACAGAGTTACAAGAGTCTGTCAACTCGCTGATCGACAAGAGCAAGAACCCTGTTCAAGGCGCAGCCGCCAAGAGGAACGAGGATGGCATCAAGCAAAAACTGGAGAAGAAGGAGGGCCTTTTCCGAAAGAACATGATGGGAAAGCGAGTCAACTTCGCAGCCCGAAGTGTTATTTCGCCTGACCCAAACATCGAAACCAACGAGATTGGTGTGCCCCCCGTCTTCGCGCGCAAACTTACCTACCCCGAGCCCGTGACGAGTCACAACTTCAGAGACATGCAGCAAGCCGTCATCAATGGAGTTGACAAGTGGCCCGGAGCGGCTGCCATCGAGTATGAGAATGGACAAATTGTCAACCTTCGGTCCAAGTCTGTGGACGACCGTGTATCCCTCGCTAACCAACTTCTCGCGCCAACCAACAACCAAATGAGCGGTATGAAGAGCAAAAAGGTGTACCGGCACCTGACAAACGGCGACGTCGTATTGATGAACCGTCAGCCGACGCTGCACAAGCCGTCCATAATGGGCCATCGTGTCCGTGTGCTGCCTGGAGAGAAGACCATTCGCATGCACTACGCCAACTGTAACACGTACAACGCCGACTTCGACGGTGACGAAATGAACATGCATTTCCCACAAAATGAAGTTGCTAGAGCAGAGGCTCTGCAGATTGCCGACACGGACCATCAATATTTGTCGGGCACGGCTGGTAAACCCCTCCGTGGTTTGATTCAGGACCATCTTTCGGTTTCCGTTGCGCTTTGTAACAAGGACACCTTCTTCGACCGTGATTCGTATCAACAGCTCATCTACTCGGCCCTCCGTCCAGAAAGCGGCCACATTCTTGGCGAGAGGATCGAGCTTCTCCCCCCCGCAGTAATCAAGCCCAGGCCCCGATGGACAGGAAAACAGGTCATCAGCACAATACTCAAAAACATCAAGCCACCCAACGGCGAAGGTCTTTGGATGGCTGGAAAATGTCAAGTCAAGGGTGACCAGTGGGGCAAGAGTCATGAGGAGGAAGGCAGTGTCCTTTTCCAAGACGGACAGTTCTTGACAGGCATCCTCGACAAGGCCCATCTAGGTCCTAGCTCGGGAGGCCTCATCCATTCTATCCACGAAATCTATGGACCTGCCGTCGCAGGCAAGCTGCTCAGTGGCATGGGACGACTCCTTACCAGATACTTGAACATGCGGGCCTTCACTTGCGGCATGGATGATTTGCGACTCACGTCCGAAGGCGAACAGGCTCGGCGGGAGGCCTTAAAGGCGGCCAAAACTATTGGCCTCGAGGTTGCGGCCAAGTATGTCTCACTTGAGGACAAGGCGCCCAACAGCACAGACCCGGAGCTTCTCATCCGCCTGGAGGAGGTCATGCGAGACGACACCAAACAGGAGGGTCTCGATATGCTAGTGAACCAAAGCTCCCGCATGGTTTCAAGTGCTGTAACGACAGCTTGTCTGCCCGTCGGCTTGGTCAAGCAGTTCCCCAAGAACCAGATGCAGTCGATGACAACTTCCGGTGCCAAGGGTAGTCAGGTCAACGCAAATCTTATCTCTTGTAACCTTGGACAGCAAGTTCTCGAGGGTAGAAGAGTTCCTCTCATGGTTAGCGGAAAGTCTTTGCCGTGCTTCAAGCCCTTCGAGACGGATGTTCGTGCCGGCGGCTATATCGTTCAACGGTTCTTGACCGGTATCCGACCCCAAGAGTACTATTTCCATCACATGGCTGGCCGTGAAGGCCTTATCGACACAGCCGTCAAGACTTCTCGCTCAGGTTATCTGCAGAGATGTATCATTAAGGGCATGGAGGGATTGACGGTGACCTACGACTCGACGGTGCGAGATGCGGATGGTACCCTCGTGCAGTTCCTCTACGGCGAAGACGGCCTCGACCCGACTAAGCAGAAATACCTTACTGACTTCAGCTTCGTTCTCCGCAACGTTGGGTCTGAGTCAGCCCAGCTCAATTTCAGCAATGGCTTCAAGGAGAAGCTTGCCGGCAGCAAGGATGAAATCCTCAAGCACATGAAGAGTGCCATTAAGCACGCCAAGCTCAATAGTGCTGCAGCCAAGGATCCCATCATCTCCATGGTCAATCCGGCGAGAGTGGCGTTCGCCACGTCGGAGAAGTTCTACGAACAAATGACCAACTACATTAAGGACAACGAGGACGGCCTCATTCGCGATAAGTCAGCTGTCTCGTCTGGCTTGATTAACGCCCCTGCAGTCAGCAAGAAGTCAGCGGAGCTCGTCTTCGCTGCCAAGTACATGCGATCGCTTGTCGAGGCGGGTGAAGGCGTCGGTATTGTTGCTGGACAGAGTGTGGGAGAGCCCTCGACGCAGATGACGCTCAACACCTTCCATTTGGCTGGCCACTCGGCAAAGAACGTTACGCTCGGTATCCCTCGTCTCCGCGAAATCCTTATGACGGCGAGCCGATCCATCTCCACCCCGGCCATGACTCTTCTCCTTCACGAGGAGCTTTCAGCGGCTGAGGGAGAAGTGTTTGCAAAGTCGATCAGCGTCCTGCCCCTGGCTGACGTGCTTGACACAGCAATCGTGAATGAGCGCATTGGCAAGGGCAACAACGGTGCTCTGGCCAAGCTCTACGACGTGCGACTCAACTTCTTCCCCGCCAACGAGTATACCAAGACCTACGCCATTGACACAAGCGATGTTATGGACACGATTGAGAAGCGCTTCCTTGACCACCTCTTGAAGATCATGGTCCGCGAAATCAAGAAGCGCCGTAGCGAGTCCACCTCGGCGACCCCCGATGTCGGTGTCAAGGCTGGCGTCGTGGAGATGGCGACCGGCAACGGCGAGGCAAGAGCTGCCAATGACGACAACGACGAAGATGACGACGATGGTGACAACGACGCCACGAACGCCAAGAATAAGGCGAATCGGGAAGAGGCCGTGTCGTATGGCCCCAACGACGAGGAGGATGACGCAATCCAGCGACAGATGGAACGCGAGAACTCTCCCGAGGAAGACGAAGGTTTCGAAGGCAGCCCGCCGCCGCGTGCAGACAAGGATGGCTCAGATGATGAGGATGACGGTGATGGTGACACGGACAGCGACGAGGGTGCTCTGAGAGCTGAGCGCGTCAAGGACCGTTATCTTCGCGTCACCAAGTTCCGCAACGACGAGGCAGGAGAGTGGTGCAAGTTCACGCTCGAGTTCGAGGCCAACACCCCCAAGGTTCTCATGCTTAACATTGTGCAAGCGGCCGTTAAGAAGTCGGTCATCCAGCAGATACCTGGTGTCGGCTCATGCACATTTACGGCGGATCACAAGATCAAGGACTCGGCGGGCAATGATGTGTCCGTGCCAGCTATCTACACGTCGGGATGTAACCTCAAGGCCATGCAGAAGTACGGTGACTTCATCAACCCCAACAAGATTGCGACGAACGACATCGGCGCCGTGCTCGATGTGTATGGTGTTGAAGCATGCCGAAATAACATAGTCTCCGAGTTGGCAGGCGTTTTCAGTGGCCACGGCATCAGTGTCGACAACCGACACTTGAACCTTATTGCCGACTACATGACGCGCAACGGTGACTACACGCCCTTCAATCGCAACGGCCTACGGGGTAACGTGAGCCCCTTTACCAAGATGAGTTTCGAGACGACGTTGGCCTTCTTGAAGGATGCTGTCCTCGACGGTGACTGGGACGATCTCAGAACACCCAGTGGCCGTATTGTCATGGGCCGCCTGGGTAAGATCGGCACGGGTGCCTTTGATGTCTTGACGGCGCTGCCTACGCACCACATGTCTTCCAACGCCGAGTAGGTCGGATCTCCCGGCCGCTCTTATCTGTCTTGTATCCTGTTATGGGGGTTTGGGGTTTGGTAAGGCATACTCTTTTGGCCAATAATTGTATTTGCTGTCCGGGATTAAAAGAGAGGCAACGTGACCTGAAAAGTAGTTGGCATGAATTACCAAAATGTTTTGATCATCCATACATCGAGCATTCTAGTGCATGTGACCTGCTCGGGTGATCGGACGGCCAAGGCCTAAGGCAATAGTGAAGTTGCTGGCGCACGGAAGGGGCACGGAAGGGTTCTCCGTGTGTACGGTAAAGCAGCTCTCAGTATGGAATACGTGTTCGCTGCGGACCATACTGATGAAGGGTCTGTCTGCTGCTGGCAGATGTTTGGAATCCTACTACATAGTCGTCTCCTGCCCGGGTGTAGGCAGCGTGCTCTCAGCCGTAGATCGTTCATTGGAACTGCGATGCTCACCCTTATCATCCAGGGGCCATTTTTTTTTTTTTTTTTTTGGACGGCCACATCCAGACGGTTACGAGTTGCCGCAGGTAGGCTTCTTTCCGATTAGTAATATACACTCCACTACGATACGGATAAACTTGTCGAACTGCCATAGCCCCGGCCCTTAGGCCCAGTGTCACCCGGCCGTCGCATACGAGAGGTCGCCTGGAAACCCCCAATAGCATACATACCCAGGGCCCGGCCTCGGATCGCCGCAGACGCTCCCAAGTGCAGATGCGCACGAGGACTTTTCTTTGCTCAACAGCCGCGGAAGTGGCTGGGGACTCGGTCTCAGTGTCGATCCCCAGGATGGCGGCCCGTTCTCTCAGATGATAGGAGGGGCGTGCGTATGGACCTGCGGGCTCCGATGCAGATATTACATTATGTAAAATCTATGTCATCTGTTCCCATTCATTCGAAAGAGCATGGTGGGCATTACAATGAAAAGCATTTTTGATACAAGCTGCCATCGAGGCAAAGTTGTACGGCGTACATGGAGTATTGCCTAGCAATCCTAACGGAAATGGCGGCAGGATGCGGGAGCTGGGGCTGTATGTACTGTGCCGCGTCAGTAGGGATGACATGGCATACGCAACCCACACCCAGTATGCCGGCGCATACGTCGCTCCAGCCCTACCAGGCAAGACATCCGAGACACTTCAAAACGTGGAGGGTGTGAAGTGAGTGTAAAAGAGTCAGAACACGAGGCCGCCAGCCTTGTGAGGAAGGGGGCGGGGGCGGCCAAGCGACTGTGGCCCATATACCTCTCTCCTCGGCTGACCGATCTGTCGTTTGGGTTAATGAAACGTTGACAATCTACATGCAGGCGCTTTCCGCGGCTTCGCGATCCAGCAAATTGTAGGGACGACAATAGACGCTGAAGAAGACGAGAAAGTGCAACGCTACGACGTTTGGGGGCGGTGCATCATGCACACACCCCTCCAGCTGACTAGTCGGTCCTGTATTGGTGCTGGAGAAAGGTTCCGGTGGATCAGATGGGCATTGAGAAAGTTCGATATGCCATTGTGGCCAGTAACAGGCGGTTGGAGGAGAACGAGGAACGTCAACGCAGGCAGTGCGTGTCAAGTGTATGATGAGATTGTCGGGATCCCCAGATGGCTGTTCTGATTGCGGTTATGTGGGCACATCTGGCGGCTGATGCTGGCAGAGAACGGAAAGGTACCTTTGCGAGTGGGGATGATCGGCCAGAAGGGGTGAGCTCAACGGCTGGTGTTTCCTCTCCTCAATGTGACACTGCACCAACAGCCATATGAGCTTTTTTAGCGTGCTAGTCACTTAGGTACATACTATTTGATAGGTACCTACCCAGGTAGGTGAGTCCCTTACGTACCTAAATAGGTACCTAGGTAGGCAGTATAGCCTTAATCTTGACCATGCAAGTACCCCTTGTCCAGCCTGACACTGCCCCGCTGAGACCGAGGAGACAAATAAAAAGTGTGTCTTTTGTGATTCCAGTGGCTTGGGGGGCGGTTGGTTCTGCGAGATGCCTGACACAGCGCGCCACATTGTTCTGTATGATGTTGGAACTCTCGAGTATGTATGCGTGAATCGGGGAACGTCGGGTGGCATAAACGAAAGAGAGTGAGTGAGGGAGGCAACAGGGGCCGCTCAGTAAGGCGATACCAGAATGAACAGAGCCATTACAAGTAGATATCGGATGTAGACAAGGGAAGGTTGTATCCACTCGTCAGAACCATTGAACCTGCGTGATTCCATTAAGCTAGTACTATACACTACCTACCTACCTATGTTGCTAGTTGACTTGGCGAGGCAATTGTTAAAGACAAGAAAGAGCTCATTATGCCACTTGCCATGCGGATCGGTGTATAGCTTGGTCAAGGTATTAGAAGAATCTGGCAAGGTCTTGTTTCGTGTAAGTATCTACGAGCATGGGAACATGCCATCGTTATGAGGGGGGAGCAAACTGGTGGTTTGGCGGTTGTCTCCCAGTCCCGTGAGGTGGCTGAGATGGTCCAGATAGCAATGCTCTCTTCCCCCATTGAGGTACTTATCCAAGGCGGTTCCTCTTGAGGTTCCTCCCACTTGATTGCCGCGTTGGGTCCAGGTTGAGGCACGTACCAGGATACGTTTGCAAAGTTTCTAGGTATAATGTACTACCTACCTAGATACCTAAGGTACCTACGTAAGCATTCGGTAAGGGATGGGCGGCCCCTGTAGGTACATGGGCCATCCTTCTATGCCTACCTACATGTACCAAAGTGCCTAGATATCTAACTACCTACCTGTGTAGGTACTTAGGTACCTAGGTCGATAGTTAGGTAGGTAGATAGGCACCGTACCTAAAGCGGTAGGCGGTAGTTTATGTAGTATCTCAACACACACACCTAGCATTTGCTGGCTCCAGCTCCCGAATTCCCGGTTCCACCCAAACACATCCTGCCCCTCACAGCTACAGACAAACATGGTCGAACAATGCACACTCCAATGACTATCGCACTGTATTTCGGTCAGCCAAAAGTGAAGTTTGGGACATTCTTTCGTCCTGTATGCCCAGCCCTAGGTACACTCTCCCTTCCAACGGTCCCGATGCTCGAGATGTACTATACACGACTGGCCTCGGCCAACTGTTTGTTTGGGGAACGTCCCAGGTATCATGCTGTTCTGCAAAGATGCGTTGACGGAAGCTGCTGCGCGCAGCCTATGGATATCAATATTCCCTATTCCTAACCAACTAGACCAGCACGTTCTATCAGTATAGTGCTCTGTCGCGCCCTCCCTCCGGTGTTCCAACGCCCGTAACCCAGATATCTACGTGGTCAATGTTCTTGCGCATGCAAATCGAACCCTCCCAAGCCGCTCCAATTGGTGATACATGTCATGTACGTGGGACGAGCCCACCAGCCCCCTATATCCTGCACATCATACGTCTCGTCGTGCTTCCTTATAGCCTCAGTCAATCCAAATGCGCCAAGAGCATCGTCCCGTCACCGTTGCCAGTTGTCGCCATGTGCTCCGTCGCTTATGCCCGACATAGTGCTCCTACCTTTGCTTGCTGAAGAGTCGGGGTGCAATAGGCCGCTGCCGCTGCTCATTGACATAGACATGGTAATCGACGGGAGAGGACCGGAACCTGGTCCCATGGGATGATGCATCAGCGCTCCCATGCTACGGCTGACTGGCCCCATGCCATCGTACGCATCGACGCGAAGGTCGCAGGTGCCGACATCGAAGCGTTTGGAGCATCCGTCCTCCATGTGTCTGGATCGAGGTCATTACGAGGTTTCATGGCGAGCCGACATCGCTGCGCGCTGTTTTAACTTACCTGCGAAGTGTGTCCTTGCGAGCGAAGAGTCGCCCACAGTAGTCGCACCTGTGGTTCTTCTCCTTCATGTGAACGCTCTGGTTATGTCTCTGAAGGTCCGTCTTTCGCACAAACCGCTTGTTGCAGTCGGCTACAGGACAGGGGAAAGGGTACTCCCGCTTCTCGTCATGTGTATCCAGATGTGCCTTGTAGTTGTAGCTGCGGCTGAAAAGCTTGTCACACCCTTTGAATTGACACTTGTACTGGGCATCCGCAAAAGATGTCATCTTCCGCGGCGCCCGCCTCGGGCGGTTGTGCTTCATGTTCTCTGCCCGCTTTGCCTCTTGGCTCAAGGAGGCTGGTTCGCCTGCCGGTGGGTTCTGGTAGTATTGTTCGGCACCATATTCCACCTTGGGCCAGCCTGAGGACTGGGTATCCGACAAGTAATGATGATGCGAACTGCCGTATGGGCCTGGATCTGCCATGTACGGCGTGTGCATTGGCCTCGGAGAGATGTAGTTAGAGGCGTTAATACCGGAACCATAGTCGACGTTTTCCATCTTGATCCGTGGGGCCAGCGACCTCGACGCATGTCCACCCTGCGCATAGGATATGGGGCTCCTTGGGGACAAGGGTCCAGGCGAGTGCTCGGGCGAGTCTGTAAGAGGATGCCCGTGATGACCTGGGCCGGATGGTTGGGAATGCGGCTGGAACGCTTCGGATTCGTACGATGCTGGCATCGGAGGTTCGTAGTCGGCAAACTGGTCGTACTCTGACAAGACGTTCGGGATGGAAAAGGACGAGGACGATGGCGCCATGGCGCTTAACGGGGCCCAGTCGGCTGTCGTTCGGAGATCCAAAGGCGGTAAAGAAATATCGGCATCGGCAGCCAGATCAGCAGAGCACAGTTGGCCGGCAGCGTACAATGAGGTGATCTTGTACTGCTGAGCCGCCGGGTCTGGAGATGGGTAGTCTGACGAAGAGCGCTCCGATGGGCAACAGGTATGAGCTGGAGATGCCGGTGACCGTGTTAAAGATGGTGGTGTGAGGTCCATGGCTGGCATGGCCATGGCCGCTTCCTGCTCCTTTATCGATTTGCTCCAGGCTATGTTGGACGCCAGGGTTCGGTATATATACAGGCAGGGAGGGCGTTGGAGCAAGACGCAAAGAGGAGCTGCGAGGCCAGGGGGGGGGGGGGGGGGGTTGGAGGGTGTCTGGTCAGGACGCAAGCGGGTTTGTGAGCGAGAGGAGTGGGTGGGTAGGTACAGATCAGGAGGATTGAGTGTCTGATTGGCCACCTTGTCCAAGAAGGCTGAAGGACAGAAGGTAAGATGAGGAAGGAGGCGGTTATAAAAGAAGACGTTCACGCCTAGGTAGGGGCCAACACTCAAGGCAGCAAACCAAGAAGCGGCAAGGGCTTTTTTTGGACAGAGGTGTGTAAAACCAACGGGTGCGCGTAGAACAGGACGAGCAGTGCAGGGCAGTGCAGGGCAGGGGAGGAATAAGGTAAAATAGCTTAAGGCAAGTGACCATCCGGAAGATGTGAGCAACCCAGTCAAGAGGCTTCGTGGCGTGGATTAGACCAACGGGTAGAAGGGACCCCGATCTTCGCAAGCAGTCAAGAAGACACAAGAGAACAAGGCAGAGCGGGCTACCGTTCTGCATTATTCAAGGCAGCAGACCCCGGTACGTTTACATGTTTTTTCTCGCCGTCTCAGGCTCTTTTCTCTTCTTGATCAGATATGGAGGAAGAGCCACAGGGTTGCAGGGTGATATGAACAGAAAACAAGAAGACGTAGTGCATGTACGAATATAGCACAAGCTAGAGTGAAGATGCAAGGTTGGTCAAGTGCCAGGCAAGTAATAACCAGCATCAACAGAGAGAGCAACGCCGAAGATGAGGAGAAGCAGCCCATGTACTCCTGCCAACAAGAGGGAATTGGTAACTCGAGGCAAAGTGAGATACGGACGAAGATGCCAAAAACAAGTAGAGTCCATTGATAGAAACTAGCAAACAGGACAAACGGGGCGGGGCAGGTAGCAGCAAGACAGCCGGCGGACTAGGTAGAATGGTTGGCCTTGTTGATGGTTGATGGTTGGACCAACCCGCAAAGGATTTGACCAGAGCTAGCCCTACTCCACCAGGGAGGGGTATCATTGGGGGCGGCGGCATACGTGGAGAAGATATTGGGAGGAGGGAGGGGTGTGAATATGGGGGATGATGCGAGTGAAATGGCCATGGGGCATCGAGGAAACAGGAAGTGATATTTTGGTGAACATGACGGCTGCAGACATTCCGGATACGGACAAGACGCCCCGGCGAAAGGCACAGGCAAAGAGAAGACGACGAGAAGGAAAGGAGAAGAAACCCACTAGTCACTCGCCTCGTGGTTTCTTTGAAGTACACTAGACCTAAGTGCAGAAGGGGAGCAAGGATTCGAATTGAGCGTGGATGACAACGAGCCGCGCCCTCTCTCCAACAATTCCTCCCCTTGTCGCCCGTTTGCGATATGGGCGTGCGGTGTGTCGAATCATGGTCCCAGGGAGGAAGCAGGAACCGGACAGGAAGAAGACGAAAAAACAGAAACCTCGGGGGGCGGTGGTACGATTAATGCCTGCACCAGCGTAGGCGAAGCCCATTCTCCATTCCTCCCTGAGCGATGAGTGGTCTGTCCAGCAACTTGGGAACGAGAGACTAGAGGGCCTTGCCTGGAGGCTAGACCAAGATGCAACCCTTGAGTCTTGACCGGTCACCGGCATCATCTACGCCAGGGATCTGGGGAAGGAAGAGATGGGATAAGGGGATAAGGGCCGGCGTTTGGTGTGTTCATAGCTACCTGGCTACTACTGCCATGAAAGAGGGTGGGGTGGGCGGCAAGAACTTTTTGCTGACCCGGCGGTGTCATGGTCGTTTATCGTTCTCTTGAACGAAACCCAGTGTCATCTCGCCGTGCGTCTCGGCTGAGTTACCCATCATTTAAAGCGTTTTTCTACCCTCTCAGAGGCCCGCCCTTGGCCCAAACAAAACTTCCTGTTGGAACTAGGAATGAGGTGCTGGGCCCGTATACGTAGCCGTAGGTACCACATTTCAGTCTTGAAGGGACCGTTGGTTCAGGATGAAGAGAGAAAAGAGAGGGGCAAAGGTCAATATTTGTCACTCAGCTGCTGTTGATGGTTGGAAGTTGGAACAACAGGAACCAACCGTTTAATTAAAGACTCGCCGGGGAGACTGACCCAGACCGGATGGAGCGTGTGCTTAAAGTGAAGAACCTAGCAATCGATTGAGCCACATCGGCCGTGGTGGGGTCGGTGACAGGGCACGTACTACAAGTATCCTTCTTGGTACCTACCTAGGTAGTCTACCTAAGTACCTAGATACCTACTCAGGTACCTACTTAGGTGCCCAGTGCCTTAAGTACTTACCTAGGTAGGCATGTACTCACTCATCTGGGTGCCTGGCACCCAGGTACCGCCTTTGGGAAATTGAGGCAGCTGACAGTGTACGACGTAGTGGACTTCACACCATGTAGGTACCGTCAGCCAGAGGAAGAGAAGGAAACTCGATTCATACGCACGCAACCCAGAGAACAGTCTAAGGTTGTCCCGTCGGCAGAGAGAAAGCAAGCCACCAAAGCATTGACATTGGACATGAAAGATATCAGGCACATACCTTAATTGGAGGCCGGTGCCTATCTATCATCGACGTAGGCTTCCATCACGTTGCCAAAATGGGAAAGCCGCCGGTCTCATTTGAGAACCCCCAGCCTCGGACCTCTAGCCGTGGCGCCTACCCGCCTCCTAGCGTTGGCGTTGGCACCGACACTGGAAGAACCGATCCACTGTGCAGGGAACAGCAGCACGCAGCAAAGCTACTACTAAGTACCCGTTCATCGAGGTGTTGTCTGTAAATACTACTGCCCCAACTGCGACGCTGCGAGGACGTTGGACGCTACCGATTCGTTGCTCCGACCATTTCATTGGCGGCCATCCGCGCGCCCGTTTAAGTGGCGTCAGCATTAGGTGTGGGATGACTGCTGCTAATGGATGGCGTGCGTTGCAATGTCCTTCCCCCCCCCCCCATGCAAATCATTCAAGAGCCAGGACAACCGCGCCAAAAGTCCCCAACCACAATCAATCTTGGCGTCAGCAACATGTCCGTGTCGATGTCGAAAGGGACAAGACAAGCAGTACAGTGCGCATTACTGGGGACTCCAGACGTGGAACGCTCTGCTCTGCTGTGATACCGACCAACGACCCAGGAAGAATTGCGTCATTCCTCTTCAATGTCAAGGATCCGGCATCGAGACCGCAGAAATGGTTGAGAGTACTATGTGCTTGTTGCTGCGTGCGACTACGGATTCTTCAAGAGTGATCAAACAGGAACACTCGTCCATTGACGGTCAGGCTGGCGAGCCCTTCCAATCTCCTACTATACTGGCTTGGGTCGAGCAAAAGAAAAGGACTGGCCCGGCCAGGTCTGGCTTAATCAGTGGATGGACATACAGTGATTTGTGAGATGTACGTACTCATTTGTTCATATTTTTCCGGTCATGGTGCAACAAGTAGTCGTCCTTCGTAGTCAGACCTCTCTTATCTCATATCGAATTCCTGCAAGGTACTTTTCTGTGGGGTCTTCGGAGTTCGTCAAGACGATGCAGACTGAACACCACCAAGGTTTGTCACGCCCATGTACTGTACTACGTATATTCTTACAGTCTTACAGATGTTATCAAGCTTCCCCTCTGCCAAGCTCCCGTCCCATCCAAGCGCCCCCTCGCTCGCTGGCAGCCGAAGTGACCAAAGTGACCAAAGTGACAGGTATCTCACAAGGTCCCCATCAAAACCAGTCCCTCGGCCGAAAGACGGGGCGACGAAGCGAGATGAGCAGAATATCTCTGATTGGATGTCGCAAAACCGGTGCGCCGCTAATTAGGCAGCATTCGATGGTTGCATCTAGCTTGCCAGTCTCCCAACGTCGGTCTCCACTCCTAACCACTTTTTACTCCTTCCCTTTTCTCTCCATAATAAGAGGAAAACAGGGAGCAACAGTCCTTTACTCTACAGATTCCATTCCAACCAACAACGGTTTCTTTACCCCGGCCCTCTTTGTTGGCACTGGCGTCCCTGAGGCCCCGAGGAACCTCGAGGAACCTCGAGGAACCTGATGTAGGCAAGCATCGAAGGATTCTTGGTCTCATGCTCACGATGTCGTTCTTGCTGGAATTCAGGCATCAGGGGTCAGCCTTGAACCCTGAATGCAAGTTGCAGAGGGAAAACGACACCCTTTAGCCTGTAACCCCTACAATTATTATGGACTCTCTCTATGTTTCTGTGTTTGTCTACCCGGGCTCAACAGCCGCCACCCCCACCCAATATTAGACCTTGCCGGAGTCTACATAGCAATCCTCGGTGACTGCTCCAACCTCTCGTCGGCACTAGTCGTGGGGCGAAGGCACCAGAGGACCAGAGTTGATACGTCGGCGAAGTCATTTCTTGTGTCCATGCTCGCGTCTGGTTGCAGGCATCCTTCTTTTCGAGACCGCAACATTATACTCGACACAGCAGCACATGCCGCGCCTAGGTTCTCTGCTTTAATTAGGAACCGTTTAGAAGGATTCTTCTTGTCTCTTCCGCACCATCTGGTGGGCATACTGGCGGGCGAAGACTCCGTGCGACAAACGAGTCTGGAGAAGCCTAAGCGCGTGAAAACCGTTGATACCAATTAGAACTTCTGCCCACACTACTGCGAGGTAGGCACAGAAAGGAATGGATGCCCCTGCATTCGGTTTGGCGCTCGAGAATGCGGAGCAAGGGTACCCTGGAAGCGAAAGCGTAGCCGGGCGTACGGAGCAGGGCCATGGTGGGTGCTGGGAACGGAACTTTGGTCAATGGGCAGTTTGCCTTTTGGATTTCCCAGTATCTTACCCGTTTCTCGAGCGCTGTCTGATTAAGTGCTGACTGTGGCTCGCTCCAAAGTGGGTGCGTTCAATAGCGGGAACCAGCTACACCCAAGGCACGTAGTCATCGTTGCCCATGCCAGTCTCAGCGTGCTAGAGAACGGATAGATACCCGCACAGACCCTATCGAGCTCAGCTATACGCCGTTGAGCCATTGGTCATCCAGAGCGGGCGGTGAATGTTGATTTGGGACTACCAGTGACATCCATAGACGGTGTGCCTTTGTTTCCGGCCACCCTTTCTCTACTTTGGCAATGCGGCATCGCTTGACACACTGTTGGTGGATGACGCTGCGAATAACTAGCTGGATCGTCCACCTGGACGGCAACACTTTGCCGGCTCAACTCCGTGGTATATCGTGCTTTCTGAAGAGAACTTGGACGATGAACGATGGGCAACGAGTCCAGTACTAAAATGGCCTTATGGGTCGATCGATATCTATCCCTCGGTGGCTCTCGCGCTCATGCGCCCGCTCTTTTCCCGTGGCGAGGTCTCGTCTACCGTCGGAGCCGAATGCAATTATTGCTTTCGAGGGCCTCGAGAGAGGCGCCAGATTCCAAACGCTCGTCGCTTGTACAAGTGCCCTAGTGGCAGAGTCACTCTCCAAGGCCCGCTCGACGCAGGCCACCCTGTCGAATGCCAGGGCCCTTCTTACGACCAAGATGGATTTTCATCCTGGATATCTTTATACCGCATGGACCCCGCGTAGCCTTGCAACGACAACTGATCCAAACCTCGCAGCGGACCACGGGGCGGCGTTGCTAGATGCACTGCAAGACATACTGCATGGGTGACTGCATTAGTCGTGAGTTCTCACCGTGACAGCGTTACCAAGTCGGAAGCCCGTGTGTCCACGGACAGTAACGAGTGAGGCAGATGCCTGCCACCTCTTGCTTGTGTCTTGTCTTTCGTGGTCACTGCCGTCGTACTGGTTATACGCCGCTTGGCTGCAGTGCCTCCAAGAGTTCTAGCTCAGAGACCACGGCTTCCGAGCCTGCCCTTTACTGTTCAGCCCTTGCGGGGAGCTGGTACCTGGTTCTCACGAGTCCTATACTGTGCCGGGCGGGTAACCATGAGGGAGTCCCCTTCTTGGTGATGCATTTAGCTGACTGCCGTGCGTAATACGGGCATGGCGGATTTCCAAGCCACCAGCTCCTGGGTTATGAGAGATGCGCCCGACAAAATCCAGAACAGGCAATCGACGGCATCGCTGTTCAATGTGCGCGAACACGTCCGCTCGATCCCACGATCGATCAGAGGAACGGGACTGTTAGCAGAAGGCGTTGGCCAACCTCGTGTCGTTGCGTTGCCCTACGGGCCTCACGGCGCCCATTGCTGGATGCAATGGCGCCAAAAGGATTGTCATATGCAAGTCTATGTAGATCTTGCATGCGAAAGCCGCACACCAAGAACCAAATTTGGTAGCAAGACAGGTGAGAATCAGAAGAAAAATGCGCTTGGTCATGCTGAGTTGACGCAAGTTGCTTCTCAACATGCTTCATTAGGTAAATCGGTGGGAAGGAAAGGTGAGGGAGACAGGGAGAATGGCATCGGCCGTTAGGACTTGGCCTATGCTGACCTCGGTCAGGAGGTCCGGGCCCGGGCTATTGGTATTATATAAGCAGTGACCATTGCGGTATCGCATCACGTGATAGCGCGACGTTTTGGCACCAGAGGAAGCTGCTGGGCTCCTCTAGAGCTGCCTCAGTACTTGGTACCTTAACTCACGTCACTGTTCGCCTTCACGTCCACACCGCGAACCTCACCATTATTGTCACCAGCTGGTGAACCTGCCATAGCTCAAAACTCACGTTCCATTTTATGAGATCTGCCGCCGAAGCTGGAATCCGTGACCACGATTGCTTCGTTCCCTCCGCCCGCCTTCCGGCACACTTTTCCTTCGTACCATCAACACAACAGCCTCACCCAGTCCTGTCAATTCCAGAAAACCCGCCATCTTTCCATCCTTGCTGCTTCGGCCCAGAAGAAGACGCTCTGATTAGCGACGACGGTTTCGCTCCTCCCGAGCCGTTAGATTTAATGCTCGTTGATTAGTTAATCAACTGGCCGTAGCCGCCTCCCTTACTCAAAATGAAGTTCTTCATCGAGTGAGTAATGAAGTCTACGCCTTTCACGACGCTCTCCACATGTCGGCTAACTAAGAGCTCATAGTGAGCTGCCTGTTATTTTCCCATATCCTAGGATATATCCGGAACAATATGCGTGAGTACAGCTCGGTTGGATACTCAGACTTAGCATGACGCTGACGGCCGTATGCGTGATTAGGTACATGTGCGACCTCAAAAGTGAGTCCAGGTGCTCTCAGTTCATTCAGTATGAGACGCAACCGAAGCTGACACTCGGACTTGATGTTCAGAAACCCTGGATGCAGGCGGGCACTGCGTTCTGGAGATGCCTTCAGGAACGGGAAAGACGGTCTCGCTGCTCTCGCTCATTGTTGCATACCAGCAGCACAACCCCGAGCACCGGAAGCTTATATACTGCTCTCGTACGTTACCAGACCGCCCGAATGCCACGTTCGACTCACCATTCTGGTCCAGCTCTGATAGTCAACAGGTACCATGTCCGAGATCGAAAAGGCGCTGGCCGAGCTGAAAGCTCTTATGAAGTACCGAGCAGAGGAGCTCGGTGAAGAAGAGGAGTTCCGCGGCCTCGGACTGACGAGCAGAAAGAATCTATGCTTGCACCCTTCCGTCAAGCAGGAAAAGAGTGGCGCCATCGTCGACGCTCGTTGTCGGAGTCTCACAGCTGGGTTCGTCAAAGAAAAGAAGGATCGTGGGGAGAGCGTCGATGTCTGCGTATACCACGATGTGCGTGAAGTGTTGCGCCACAGTCCAGTCCCTATGCATTGCTAATGGGCCACAGAACCTGGACCTGCTTGAGCCACACAATCTCATCCCCAACGGAGTCTGGACGTTCGAAGGCCTCTTGCGATATGGCGAGCAGCACAAACAGTGCCCTTACTTCACTGCACGTCGCATGGTAACATCGCCCCCCAAACGCACCGCCACGGCCGAGCCCATGTCGCTAACAAGCTGAAAGATGCAATTCTGCAACGTCATCATCTACTCCTATCACTACCTTCTCGACCCCAAGATTGCCGAAAGGGTGTCTAGAGAGCTGTCGAAAGATTGTATTGTGGTCTTCGATGAGGCTCACAACATCGACAATGTCTGTATCGAATCCCTCAGCACGGACATCACGGAAGACTCTCTCCGAAAGGCCACAAGAGGCGCGCAGAATCTGGAACGGAGGATTGCAGAGATGAGGGACACCGACCAAGAGCAGCTTCAGAATGAATACCAGAAGCTGGTCGAGGGCCTCCGCGGCGCCGACGAGGCACGGCAGGAAGACGCTTTCATGGCGAATCCAGGTAGGGATCGTTCGGCCATGGTCCACCTACTGGGCAACGGTTAGCTAACACGCCCAAAGCATTGCCCGACGACTTGCTCAAGGAAGCGGTTCCGGGTAACATCAGGAGAGCCGAGCATTTTGTGTCGTTCCTGAAAAGATTCATCGAGTATCTCAAGGTGGGTTGGCTTCTCTAGAGAGCAATGAAAGCTCGCGTGCTGATAAGCCGGCAGACCCGCATGAAGGTTAGACACACGATATCGGAGACGCCGCCGTCCTTCCTTGCCCATCTTAAGGAATACACCTTTATCGAGAAGAAGCCCCTAAGATTTTGCGCCGAGAGGTTGACGTCGCTTGTGCGGACTCTTGAACTTACCAACATTGAGGATTACCAACCCCTCCAAGAAGTCGCCACCTTTGCCACTCTTGTCGCAACGTACGAAAAAGGCTTCCTGCTGATCCTCGAACCATTCGAATCGGAGACGGCAGAGGTGCCCAATCCAGTGCTGCATTTCACATGCCTTGACGCCGCCATCGCGATAAAGCCCGTCTTTGACAGGTTCAGCTCCGTCATCATCACGTCGGGAACCATGTCTCCACTTGAAATGTACCCTAAGATGCTGGGCTTCTCGACTGTCGTGCAGGAATCATACAGCATGACCCTCGCAAGGAGATCCTTCTTGCCAATGATCGTCACCCGTGGGAGTGACCAGTCTTCCATCTCCACCAGTTTCCAGGTTAGAAACGAGCCGAGTGTCGTCCGGAACTACGGCACCCTTCTCACCGAGTTCGCCAAGATCACGCCGGACGGCATGGTCGTATTCTTTCCGTCGTATCTGTACATGGAGTCCATCATTAGCATGTGGCAAGGAATGAACATTCTTGAAGAGGTCTGGAAGTACAAGCTCATTCTCGTCGAGACACCGGACGCACAGGAGACGTCGCTTGCGCTGGAGACCTACCGGACGGCCTGTTGCAATGGCCGCGGCGCCGTTCTGCTCTGCGTCGCCCGAGGCAAGGTCTCGGAGGGTATTGATTTCGATCATCAATATGGCAGAACCGTGCTCTGCATAGGCGTTCCGTTCCAGTACACTGAGTCTCGAATCCTCAAGGCGAGGCTCGAGTTTCTCCGCGAGACGTACCGCATCCGCGAGAACGACTTCCTGTCTTTTGACGCCATGCGCCACGCCGCGCAGTGCTTGGGCCGTGTTCTGAGAGGCAAGGACGACTACGGTATTATGGTCCTTGCGGACCGCCGGTTCCAGAAGAAGCGCGCGCAGCTGCCCAAGTGGATTAACCAGGGTCTACTCGACGCCGACACGAACGTAAGCACCGACATGGCCGTCAGTAGCGCGCGACGCTTCCTCAAGCAGATGGCGCAGCCGTTCCGGGCAAAGGATCAGGAGGGTGTGAGCACCTGGAGCTACGAAGACCTGATGAAGCACAAGGAAAAGATGGATTTGGAGCGCATCCAGGAGCTAGAGGAGACCGGCGCCGGTGGCAATGGATACGGGGCCGACGGCGGAGACGAGTATGGCATGAACGATGACCTTGACGACGACCTGATGGAGATTGACGACGGCTTCTGAGAGAGTCTCACGCCCTCAGATGGTCCGTCGGGCCAGCGCATTTGGAGTTGACGGGTGACAAGGGAGAATTCTGCGGTAGTCTTTGCCTGTAGTCTAGGCATGGAAGGCCAAGATTATATTAGGGCCCTCAGCTCCAGATCAAGCAAATAAAATAGCTGTCTAACGTAGAACCCACCAAATCTTCTGCTTGGATGACTACGTGGAGCGACAATTTCTCCACCCATCTACCTCGTTCCCTGAATCCCCATGTCTAGGCACCGCCGGGTCTATCTATGGTACAAATGGAGGCCGTCGTGGCCGCTAGATGCTCACCCCAACACAACTCTCTTAGCCGCCTTCTGGGCCCTCATGGCAGGAATGGTGTTTCCCCTGCCTGGCTTCCTCCCGACCTCCATGCAAAGCATACGGATAAAGTCCTGGCTTGTCCAGTAGCAGGTGTGCGCGCTCAACATGTTGAGGTACTGGATCTCCAGAGGGCCGCCGCCGAACCTCAGATAGTAATCGATTTGACCGTTATCGTTGAGTAGGTACGCCTTCCTTTCCGCTATCTCTTCCCGTGTGAAGTCGTGGACCTCCAATTCGAGCTGTGAGGGCAAGCGCACGAATGATGGTTTTGGCACCGCGGGAGTGACTGGGGCGGGTGTTGTGCCCGGCACCAGGCTTTTCATCGCGTTGCCAACGTACTTGAAGATGGAGTTGGCACTTGATGGCACAAATGCTGTTCTCAGGCTCGTGGCATACACGGGGTCTATGGTGCCGTTCAGCAGGTATGCGATTGGGTCCTCCTTGGCCAGCACATTGTAAATGTTGTCCACGGCGATGCAGCCATACCGACCGGCCTCGCCCGTCACTTCAGGCGCGTTGGTATCAGCGGGATCCGCGCCGGGTTTCATTCTCCCGCGACGAGGCTGAAGCATGCCCCTCTCAAGGAGCAGGAAAAATCCGGCGGGGCTTCCTACGAGAAATAGGTTAGTTGTGTCGAAATCGAAGAAGTCTGACTGGGGCATTTCGGTCGACAGATCCAGCCTTGGGACGCGCGTGGGTTGCCGCGAGAGGATCTCGATAGCCATGGCGCTGCCTAGAGAGTGCCCGATCATATGGATTCGCCCTCTCTCTGCAAACCCAGGATTATTTCGGCACCAGAGTCGATATACACGATTGGCTTCCGTGATCAAGGCCTTGATCATTTTCCCCTTATGGTGAGACAAGTAGAACGGTATGTCGAACATTACGTCCGATATCATACTTCGTACCGCGGGGATACTGCCGGGCTCGATGTCTTTGAGACCGAAGCCGTCCGGTACGTGTGTTGCCTTGTCTTCCTCGGTCATCGGGCCACCATCTTCGAATGACAGGGTGTGGCGCCAGTTGATGGGGAGTAACATGATGCCGTTCTGATCTTCTCTCAAAAGCTCCTTGACTGCTGGGTTGGCCAGTTCCAGGTTGACCTCGCGGCGGAAGGCATTGATGGCGTGGGTGAAGTGGAAGCTTTCGACCCTCTCTGCAAACTTCTGCCCAATGCCGTGGACGACAAGAACGAGGTCCGTGACCTGGCCACGCTCTTTCTGCGCCTGGCAAGCCGCGCAAACGTCTTGCGCAACGGCCTCGGGCGAGTCGCTGGCGGAGGACGCCAGCTGGTTGGCAGCGTCTCGGTTGGCCTTCTTGTCGTGGACCCGCTCCCAGGCTTGCCGGTCGAAACCACGCACGATCGGAATACCTACGGTCATGCCTTTCATGATCTTCGCGACAGGCCGTCTGCCGTAGTAAGCCGAAGGCTTCAGACTAGGCTTCAAGAGAAAGGCTTTGGAGGCGTCCTTGTAGATGACATGGTAGGTCGCATAGCTCCGATGCTGCTGAGCGGCCGTTCCTGCCTTCAAGTTCGGATCGATGGCGCCCTCGGCCGCAGCCTCTCCACGGAAGCAGTTTGCGGCACAGAATGGGTCTGTTGATATGCGCGCGTCCGAAACTATTCGCTTGTCTCTGTCGCCGAGAGACTCCATGTCGTCTGGCCACAGCCGATGCGACACTTTCTCCTCACCGAGGGGGCCAACTTCAACTGCGCAGCGCAGCTCATCGTTCCAAGTCTCGGTGTGGGGCTTCAGCTCTCGATAGCCAGCCTCCAGCTGGTTGGCCACGGCCGGGGGTATGGGCAGCATCGTGTCTCTGCACGCCTGTCAGGACTCTCGCAGTACAGTGCAGGGGCGCACAACAAACCTGTAAAACCAGGTGGCCCGGAGGACCACGGCGATATCGTTCACGGGGGACCAATAAATAGGTTTCATCTGCAGGGCGGGAATAGAGACAAGGTGCAGACGAGAGACACCAACGACGACGTCGATCGCCTCCTTCCTATAGCTTTCATCGCTGACAAGCTTGGTTTGCGTGGTATTTGCCCTTTTTCTCGCCGACTCTAATGAGGCGTTCGGCGGTTGCGCTTCACGCCCTTCGGCGTCGTTCTGATTGGAAGGTTCCGGAGGAGGGAACGAAGTCGCAAAATTGTCCTGCGGTCTCTGCCGAATTCCAGCTCGAACGAATGGCTTACCAGAGATGCCATCGTCTACCGTATGCTGTCGAAACGAGCTTCCGAGACCCGGGGTTGAGGGCCGCGAGGCTTGCTCACTCGCCTGAGATTCAGACCTCGCCCTTGACTTGGCCGCATCCCCAATGTTTCCGGACTCCTTGCCGAGCTTCTGTAGCTCATTCGCCGCTTCTCGGCGAGGGCTGAAGGAGCCAATGATTCCCATCTGCCGTGACTGAGCCGACTCCGCACGAGTCTGCGAGGATGAAGTGCTCCCGAGCGGGGACCGGGATTCCGCGGAGGAGGTTAACCGCCTCAGCTCCATCATCACGTCTTGCACAACACTCTCCTGGCCTAGCGAATGATGATACTTCCTGGCTAGCGCACAGAAAGTGTTCTGTAGTTCGGTGGACACATCTATAAACAGGTCCGGGCAGCATACGGAAATCGGGGTATCCGGGAGCATGTCAGAAGCCTCGCCTGCTGAAGACGATACCTGAATGGCACCGCCATGTTTGTGGATGTGCTTCACAGCCAAGTGACGCACCAGGAGAGCCAGCTTGGCTGCGTTCGCTTTCTCCATGGCTGGGCTAGGTTTTCGACCTCGTGCCAACTGCTCGTGGGCTTGGATATCATCGTCAGATAGGAAGCTCAGCCAAGCCTTCTCGAGAGCGTTGTTGTCGCCCAGCGAAAAGGGTCGAATCCGACCGCGTGCGGTCCGCGCGTCTGAGGCACCGGCAATGGTTCCAGGGGACAAAGGATCATCTATGGGTATGACCGAAGAGTAGAAGTACTGCGCGGTAACGGGAGGGATGTCGTCTTTGGCGTCAGCGGGCAAGGATTGCGACACAGGCGCAAGGCGGCACTTCGGGCCATACGTGTGGGTTTGCGATGAAGAGGTCATTTTGAGCAGCCGATTTTGTTCCCCAGGTTGCTTCTGAAACTGCGATGGTCAAGATACGAGGTTCAGTATATCGGGGTTTGCGGAAGGTCGGCGGTTTGACTGGACGCCGGGATTCAGGAACGAGGAGGAAGGGTCCAGTGCCCTATTCGCAAAACGAGATCAGATATTACGGGCGGCTGTAGGTGAGCCTTTGGAGTTTCGTGGACTTTGGCATGATTCTAGTAGCAAGATTCGAGGGTTTGTGTCGCCGGGGCAGCGAACAGAGAAGCGTATCGTCGAGGAGGCGAACTGCGGCTGTGCAAGCAATGTCACATCAGCCTCGATTCAAATGCAAACAGTGCACACAGTGGTCAGTCAAGTTACCAAGACTTAGGCCGCGTGGAATGAGGGAATGAAAGGCTGGCGACAGCCAATCCACTGAGCTTTGGAGTCGCGATGATCCGGAACACCGTGCAGGTTATTCGAATTGGTTTCTGGGTATGTGGAGAGAAAGCCGAGTCTCGGGGCCCAGGTCGAAAGTCTGGCCGTTAGTCCAGGTACCGGAGACGATGGTGCGTAACCTCCCGGAGTATTCATCACTCGGATGGGAAATATGAAGAGCAAGCGAGGAGGAGCTCGTGCATGGAGCCGGCAGCCTTAGTAAGGCAGAAGAAGGGCATGTGCTTCACCAGTACGTTTGTGTTTTGTCTCCAGGCGCTCAATGACGTACCTCTAGACGATGGTCAGTGCTTCATCATCTTCTCACTCCGGGTTGCACGTGCCTTACGAGCCACACGAGTCACACGAGCCACACGAACTGGTCCCCTACTCCCGAGCCACCCCAATGAGCCGGGGATTGTGACACTCCCGACTTCCTTACCCCACCGCCTCAACGTCTGTGCTACGCCGCCAGGGGGCTGCTCTCCTGCTGCATCAACTTGGCTTGCTAGTCGATCGGTTTAGGAATTCTGGGGATGGCGTCACAGGGCTGTCGATGCTTCCACCCAGAGCGCTCTACCTATCTGTTCCCCCTTTCTCTATCTCTTCTATTTTAGTTTCGTTCACTCCAAACAACTTCAGGACGAGCTTGCTTTACTCTTGTGGAAGAAGAAGGGAATGATACAAGAGGGGCCCCCATTAACCTTGACAAGTGATTTGGTTTCTCATAGCTAGCTTGCAGGTTTTCTGTAAGCGGGAAAGGCTAGGGGGACATACCTGGCCAGCATTGACATCTCGTCGCCAACCAGTTTCTCATTTGCATCGAAGAAGGATTGGCTCCGTCTATAGTGGGTATACGACGGGTGGGAACAGGAGGAAACCTGGACCCGGCACTCGGGTGGGAAAAAAAAAAACAGGATACTTTTCCCCAACATCACCAATACACTACAAATACCATCAATTCAGAAGCCTGTTATTTCACCTCGTAGTTTAAAAAGCTCCTTCCTCCTGTATGTGATGCTTTTGGCCTCGATATATTCATGAGCGCCTTGTTATGACGTGTTTATGATGCATTAAGGGCTGGGTGGCTTATTGTGGTTGTGGTAGTAAGGGAGGTAGGTAGGTGGCAGGTAAAAGGTATCCTGTCCCCCCCCCCCCCGCGCGCACCCGAGTGCCTGGGCAGGCACTCAAGCCAGTGAACACTAAAGTATCAAGTAAAGAAGTGAGGGGCCTGCCATCGGAGAATATCAGGAGCCGAGAGCCCATAGGACTGGGCCCCCCTGCAGGGCCTTTCTAGCCTACCATGAGGACGATCCTTTGATGACCGAAGCAGCGTCCGGCGGATGCTCCAGGAGGAGAACTCGCGTGACGTCTTGCCTCGTCTCAGTCTCATTCCGTTCTCCAGGTCGCTCATTATCAGTACATCGTCACAGCCATGGGTTGGCATTTGGTGCAATCACGCATGGAATCCGGGTCTGCGGGGTTGTGATGAGATAACTGAACACAGTGACGCCGTGGACGTCAAGCTAACGGCAAGGAGTTTGGATGAGAGCAGCATCAGGAATGAGCCTCCCGCGGAAGAGCCGGCCAGTAGAGACGAAAGTGAATTGGTCACCCGGCACTCACATCCATGCAGCAGTTGGTCAAGACTCTTCCTACTCTGGTTGAGCCTGATGGGCAAAGAGTGATTAGATGGGCGAAACACCACACCAGACAGATGCAAGATGTCGAGAGCAGATATCCGTACTGAAACAGAACCAGTCATTGGTTTCTTGTGTTACACAGAGAGCGTCGACAATGGCGGGTTGCGGGTGCGGACACAAACGCAGGAAGAAGATGCAGAGGCGGGCACTGAGTCTCTTGCTGCCACTCTGCATGTTTCAAGAAGGCCAGACAGGCAAGGATGGCGTGAACTGGATGCATGCCGTCAGGACACGCACCTCGCGACCCCGCTTGGCTCGTGCACGGTATCCCCTCATCCCGCATGGCATGGCAGAGTGGAGCCCCGGATTGGCCAACGTCTTGGAACTCTCTCTCTCTCTCTCCCACAGATGGATGGATTTAATGTGAATGAGGGAGACTGAGTGGCACGAGACGTCGTGCCTTCTTGGGGCCTTCACAGCATGGACGGTGTGGATGTGATGTGCAGAGGAGCGAACCGATCGAGTGCGTTTCCTGTAAAAAGGCGTGATCAACGGCTTCGAACATGGTCACTTTCACCAGACCTACACGGTCTCCGCTCTCAATGGGGAGGGAAAGGCGATCGAGTGATGTGATCCCATCGGGGTCGTCGATTGCATGCTCTCGCCGTGTATAGTAGTGTATTGATAGCGCGATAGTAGTGGTGCATGGCGGATACTGTGGCACCCAATGCGAACGGCGCTACAATCACTGAATGCAGCTGCAGCAGCGCTAGCGCCGACGCCCCCGTAACTCTCCACCTGGAATGCGACACCACACTTTGTCCTGCAAACCCCCGCCTTCCCCCACCTGTCGTCTGCTGGGTCCTCCCAAGGCCAGCAGGGCCTCCCCCGGCCCGGGGGTCTTCCTGTCTTTGAGCAGTCCAGTTGTGTTTGTGTTGGCCCACTCACTGTGGTGTCGTTATCTTGGCTGATGTCGCGACACCGGCGATTCCACTGGGCGTCATGAGCTAGGGGATCTGGGGTGACTACTCGGGGAGCTAGGGCGGCAGGAGTACTCTGCCGAGCCGACTGCTATGAGGAGGGGAGGGGGGGTCAACAATCTCGTTCCACAGTCTACGCAGCACCAGGCAAGACGATGAGTGTTTGTCGACACCATCGACACCATTGGCCCCATCGCTATTTAAACAAGATGTGTGCTACCAAGGGCGGTGGTGGCAGCCGTCGCATTGGTTAACTGATCCCGAGTGATACCACACACACGTATCTGCCTCTACCTCAGTAGGTAGGTATCTACCTTCCTACAAATGCATTAGGGTACTTAACCAGCCCCAAGGGAGCGCAGGGTGACCGTGCTCCAAGCCAAGATCCAAATCGCAGGCCTACTACTCCGTACTAGTAGGTACCGGTAGGTAGGTAGGTAGTCCACATTGCTTCTTCCCCTTCCATACTCAGCACGTCTTGCTTGGGTGAGGTGCATCTGCTCACACTCACATCCTTCTATTATCCCTCCTCCCAAACTGCATAGGCGGCACTGTACGACGACCATTACTGCTACTCCACCAAACCTTGTGCCCTTTGCCGTTTTAATGTGCAGCCATCCCGACTCATTTCTTCTCCTTTTCATCTTCACCTGAACCCCTCACCGTTGGTCGTTACCTACTGCTGCTCTCTCCTGGAAACGTCGTCATCAGGTGTTACAAGGCCTCGCGTAACCACCTATTTCGGTCTGCCTACTTGCGGTAACGAGCACCAGGGTATCAGCTCGGCTCACGTCTGGGAACATTTGGCATCTAGTTATCATTGTCCCTGTCGTTACAAGAGACCCACCTAAGGCGCTGCCGCTTATCACGAACCGGCGCTACTGCCTCTTTGCCGCTGGCGCTGGCATCACTGTTGGTTGCGTTTGGGGTACATGCGCGATAAGGATCGACCACCACCACCAAGTCGATCCAAATCACCCAGCCCAGCCCGGTTGGCTTGAGTGCGTTTCCTCTCCCCCCTCTCCCCCTCCCAGTGTGCGGTGTGGTGCCGTGTTACACCCCAACCCATCTGCAGTGACAGACGCCCTACCCCCTTCCTTTTCTCTTCAACAACTCTTGGGAAGACGAGCTGGACGCCACGTCCTCTCTGCAACTGCTCGCTTCCATCGTCTCATCCCAGCTCTCTGTAGTTTCCAGTTTTATTCCCGACAACGAATCTTTCGGGGTTCCAGATAAAGATACTCGGGTAGAGAAACAGCACAAGCCGCCACCCCGCCCGTCTGTACGCCTGAACTCAGTCAGTGGCTTTGGCTGCATCGCCCGTCCCAATCCCACGACCAGTCGTCGATAAACAACACTTAGCAGTTCATTGTCGTTCACAGCCCGCCGAGGACGCAGAAGCTGCTGCTCGAGATGGCGACAATTGCCCTTCCGAGGCCGATTCTCCCGCATCGTCCAACATCGACGGTGAGCGCCGTTCCCTCTATATCGCTCGAGCCCATCGGCACCGCCCAAGTTCCCCTCCCCAACAAGCACCTCCCCGTCTGTCCACCGGGGCCCGTTCCTGCAGAGGAGCCCAACACTCCGCCGCCGTCTCCTCCCCACGACGACGAACCGGCTCAGCAGTCCTCGCTGTTGTACCCGCCCTCAAAGTTCTCCAGGTACGAATCTGGACCCGTTGCCGTTTACACAATCCGCCCCGCCGACGTTGCTGCTGCCCTGGATTACATCTCCCGCCAGCCGTTGCCGGACCCAAATCAAGTCTTCCCCTGGTTCCACGGGCTCCACCCCCATAACCATATCCAACAAGCTTTCTTTATCGCCCGCCACCGTTCTCTCCGGAAGACGCCCGCCTGCGTTCGAGGGGTCACGCTCGTCAAGGCCGACGGCGATCTGAGTGTTGCCCGTCTCAAGGGTGCCATCGCCCCGCAGGAGTTCATTCATCTGACCGCGGCCCCCGAGTTCCTCGATGTTGACCCCCGCGATGGCTTTTGCGTCAGGAACTTCCAGATTCAGGCTGCCAAGGCCGCCATGATCTCGGATATCGTCGTCTATGGGGAGGAAGACGAGGCTGTTCGCAAACTCGGTCTCGATATTGCCACGGCACAGCTTCGCTGGCGACAACGGCACGAGACGCAAGGCCACACCATCCCGGAATACAACACCTTTCTGTGCGTGGCCCCGTTTGAGCATTTCGAAAAAGACCACAACGAGATTGTGGCCGTTGATGCCCAAGGCCGACTTACCGGCAACGTCCTCGACTTCTTCCACCAGGAGCGCAAGGAAATGTGCAACATGACCAAGGCCTCGGAAATATCCCACAATGTTTGGCTGGGCCCGACACCGGACCCCGCATCCGGCGAGGAAGACCAGTTCGACGTCCTCATCGAATGCAGCGACGTTGGCCGGCTGAACCCGTCCACGCTGCGCGCTTTGGCAGTGTCGAGAGTCGAACCTGCTCAACGACCATACATTGACTTCCCCTCATCTGGGAGCATCCTGCCGCCAACATGGTCACAGGCCGAAGCCGATAGTATCCTGGAAACTTGCAAGTGGATTTACCATTTAGCCCACGGTACGCTTCCGGTGACAAGCGGACCCGGCATCGACGTAGATGGCGACACCGACATGGATGAGCAGGGCGGCTCATCTCTCGTGAACCTACGACCAAGGAAGATTCTCATTCACTGCGCCGACGGATACACAGAGTCCACCATGCTCGGAATCGCCTATTTCAGCTACAGCACTGGGCAGGGCATCGCTGATGCCTGGCTTCACTTACACACTAGCAAGAAGCGCAACTTTTTTGCCTACCCTACTGACGTAGCTCTTCTCACGTGTATCGAGGCCCGCCTGCTTCATGAGTCGCCCCTTCACTCGGGAAAGGGCCTTCGTGAAATCACGGCTTTGATCAAGGAGCCGTCGTGGCTGCCCGGCTTGGACGGCTCCTTGCCCAGTCGGGTTCTTGATTACATGTACCTCGGCAACCTTGGTCATGCAAATAACCCCGACCTCCTGAGGGCCCTGGGAATTCGTCAGATCCTCAGTGTTGGTGAGACCTCGATGTGGAGGGAAGGCGACTTGGAACAATGGGGCCCGGAAAACGTCTGCGTTGTCCAAGGCGTACAAGATAATGGCATCGACCCCCTGACAGACGAGTTTGAGCGATGCCTCGACTTCATCGGTAAGCCGGCAACCCCCAACAAATCCCCCCCCCCCAAGAGGAGGGCGCGCGTTGCACAATGCAGAAATGGTGCTGACCCGCTTCACCTCTAGATCGTGGCCGGCAGAATGGTACAGCCACGCTGGTGCACTGCCGAGTCGGCGTATCGCGGAGTGCAACCATATGTATTGCCGAGGTGATGCGGTCGCAATGCCTCTCGTTCCCTAGGGCGTACTGTTTCGTCCGAGCCCGCAGGCTCAACGTCATCATCCAACCTCACCTGCGCTTCGCCTATGAGCTTCTCAAGTGGGAAGAGCTAAACCAGGTGAAGAAGAACGGCCCGGCGGGCATCAAGCGGGAGCTTGAATGGGGTGAGATCACTCGCGAGATCGCGCTCATGAATCGTCCGTACGCTAGATGATGGCAGCAGACGAACCCTCGGCGACTGAACATAGGATCGCATTTTCCACGCTGGTCCACTTCGACCAATCTTTTTATTTCGAATTCTCAAAATAGCCATCTACTTGGCCACGTTGATCGTGGGATGCTTCCTATTATCACATGTGGCATCTGCGATGCATCATTATAATGGTTGGCAGATGGAACAGCGACAGGAGCACCAGCGTCCTGGCGCAGGAACCCTTCTAGCTATGTTCTCTGGAGGAGCAGCAAATCTCACACACGGCATGGTCTGCGCGGAACTTATGATTTGACGGAATGGTGCTTTCGACCCATCGGACTCATTCATTGACTGGACTTTGGGGTCTCTCGGGAAAGGGGATTGACTGACAGGAAAGGCGCATGGTTTCTTTTACGCTTGGTTGGGCTTTAAATGTTCTTGGGAAACTCGGAGAAGATCTTGCCTCGCCATGTCGCACAATCGTTCAAAAGGGGGGATTCAAAAGGGCTCAGCCACACATGGCTGTTGGCAATGACTAACGACAATACCAATGCTTTTGGTGGCGAGAGAGGAAGAGCCCTTGGAGAGAGGCGACGCCTGAATACCGAATACGGTTTCTGATAATATATGCACGGTTGCCGTATGATATCCTGCTTGTTCATCATCTTTCGTGATAATTGATCCCCCCGTGATCTCCCAGCTGGTATCTTTGACCCCTCTTCATGTCAAATATTTGCTAGGTCCAATTGCCGATTTAAAACACACCAGACGCGCTTTTGGGAGGGGGTTTGTGTTTATTGGTCATTTATTAACAGTTGAGCCCTGAGAAGTGTATAGTAGCTTCACATTACGCAGGTCAAGAATGCAAGGTGCTGTAGACCCCTTCTCCATGAGCCAATCAAACCCTCTCACGAGTAACTGGAGGGTGAAACAGAAAAGAAGAATGTAAAGAGTGGCCAAACGCCTCCTAATGCAGAGCTGTCCTTCCTCCCTTCCCGACACGATTTCAGCAATCATGACCGTACCGTACCATGTCCACCAACAACATCCCCCACTCCAGCGGGCGAGCAACGCTTTTACGTTCCGTATGATGACGCGTCCAGCTTGTCATCACCATCAATCACTCTGTCACAGGAACTAGTTAGCGGCCAGGGGTAACGCGACCGAAGAGAGGCGGGCGACTCACGAGAACTGCTTCACCAGATAACCTTCCCCGCCGTGCTCCATGTCGATGTTGTACACGTAAAAACCGCCGTCGCTGGTGACAACCATTACTTGAGGGCTGCTGCTGCTCATGGCCACAACGCTTCGTAACGGGCCGCTGGGCAGTTGTAACCCGCCTGCGTTATTACTGCCTCGTACCGGTCCCGTCGGCGAGTTGGACGACTTTGGGATCTTGATGTAGGCAAAGTCCCGTAGGGGCTCCCACATCTCGGTCACAGTCTGTGGCAGGTACGAACCAACGACACCGGCCACGCTGCGACCCATTATCTGCGACGAGCGCCGAAGCATGCTGCTAAAAGAACCGCTTTGACGCCTGTTGACCTGTTGCGCGTTGCCGCCGCCGTTCCCCGGCCCGGCGGGCTCTGCCAGATCGCTTCTCGGAGACCCCGCTGCACTGCCCACAGGTGACTCGTTGGCACTGTCGTAACTGCGCGACCTAGACCAGCGATCCTGGCGAGGTGATGCCGGCGGCTCGGCGGCGGCTGCGGCCGAGTTGTTCCCCGGCGGAGGAGCCCCAAGGCGGAAAATATGGACCGTGTCGGACGTCGAGGAGACGCAGAGAAGCGTAGAGCTGAGGTTGAAGGACATACTGTAGATAGTGGACGGGTAGGTTCCCCGGCGGAACTGGTACAGCTTCTGGCCTCCGGGGACCGAGAAGACGCGGATGATGGTGCCGGTTTCACTCGCTGTCGCCAGAAGCGTCCCTTCGCTGTTGAGGCAGATGCAGCAGAGGGGCGAGCGGTGCGCCTCGATGACGTTCACGGCCTTCAGGGTGAGCGTGTCAAAAACCAGAACCTCCCCCGACGTGGGTGCAACATATGTTGACAGGGGAGGCGCATGAGCTGGTCGTTTGTCGCCTGACTCCTCACGAGGTTTCGGCAAGGGATACGCGATGTAGCAGTTCTCTGAGGAGGGCGACAGAGCGCAGATGGCACTTGGGTTCGGAGATGTGGGGATCGTGAAGAGAAGGCTCATGTTGGAGATGTCGTAAAGGTAGATCTCGGACTCGAGGACGACGGCGAGGCGTTTGCGATTCAAACGTACGGCAAGCACAGCAGATGGAAAGGTGAGCTCGCAGATGACCGAAGACCGCTAGTCAACGTCAGTATCAGCTTGGATCCCTCTTACAGGGGTCGAGTGCACGGCGAGGGAAGCGCCCACCTTTGTGTTTTGTATTATCAGATGTCGCGGCGAGAGAATCAAGGCAACAAGAGAGGTCGAGAACAGCATCTCGATAATGGCGATGTTTCCATCGTCGCTGCTGAAGATTTTGGAGAAGGGGTCGGTGTGGTAGATTCGGAAGCCTTTGGATGTGCCTGTTGGGGCGTAGAGCGAGCCAGCCCGTTAGCCCAGAACTGCAACCCGACGTAGCGGAAGACAAGCGTGCGCGCGGAGGGGATCCATACCGACAGCCAGACAGCTGTGGTCCTGGTTGAAGGTAATGAAGTTAAGAGCGGTGTTCGCCATGATGCGCTGCTCGGACTGCGACTTGCTGCGTGTAATGTGCTCAGTCGGGTTTTCGAACAGCAGGATTCTGTGTCGCCCGGGCGGCGCCGGCTTGAAGGAGGACCAGATGAGGAACAACCACTGTGGTGATTCTGGGTGGACTTCGCAGACTGGGATACCCGCAACGCTTGGTCGTCGCAATGAGGTCTCAACGAGTTGTTTGCAGACAGCGGGATATCAGGGCCCAGTGCAGCGAGCAGTCGAGATATCGGTGGTACAGTCAACAGACGGGGGACCAGAGATGATGGCGTGTACGATGTACGGCGGTGGGGTTCGGATCAGATATCAACACACTCAGGATATGATCAGCTGCTTGGTTCGGGGCGGATCACTGAGGGTGGTCGGCACGCAACGAACTTTGGATGCCAGCAAGTCCGGCAGAGGGGCGATAGAGGTCTCGAGGGCGTAACGGCCGAAAGGAGAGTGAATAGTACCGATCAGAGTGTGGTTGAAGTTGTGGAGCAGGGCGGCGCCCCCGGCGAGGAGCAGAAGGTGAGAGGTGCGGTCGTGGTAGCGGTAGCGGTTGCGGTTGCAGTGCGGGCGAAGGTGAGGTCGGGTCAAGCAAGGTCAAGGTTGATGTAGCTCTCTCAGCGAAGAGTGGATGTGAATGGAGGAGACATGGACCTGGGCGGCCCCCCAATCCCAATCCAGTGGGGGCGGCGGGGAAGCTATGTAATCGCGTTGTCCCAGCGTCCTATGCCTGGAGGGCACCGGGCAAAGCACCTGCAGCAGAGTGTCTGCGTGCGGCAGAAGTGGCACGTGTGGCTGGTACGCCGGGCAGCTTCCGTGGAGCAGATGGTTAGGAAACCCACTACGCAAGATGACCCAGGTACCTCCCACCATGTCTTATCGATAAGGGAATCGAAAGAGGGCGGGCTGCCCTTTAACCAGCAAAAGACACAACTACAATAGGGTGAGAGGTTAGCCCTTGGATGAGATAGATCCCTTGGGCCTCTGGAAAATGCTTGATTGATTTATACACGATGCGAGAGGTCTCACTCGACCAAACTTCCAGAGGCTATTTTCACAACAAGACGGTATCCGTCGCAAGAAAATTCGTCCGGACGATTGTAATGGAGGCTTGGAGTTTGACCCCATAATGACTTGTGTGTGTGTGTTTCTCCTGGGGGTTTTTCCCTATCTGGAAATTGTCCTCGACACCGAAAAAAATTGGCAGCGCCCCTCTGTCAGGACTTGTGCCGTCGCATTCCACAGACTCCCATCTTAGATCCAAACCTGCCCTGTGAGCGACGTGAGTCCCAACCCGCCCAGGATGGCACCCTCGGCTCAAAAGGGTCGTGGCACTCAAGCTTTGGACGACCTCATTATGGCTGTGAGTTGGATCTCGACGCCCTTACCCAACAGCTATCGCGTTCCGCAGCTCGGGTTGTCATATAACGCAATGCTCACACCCCCCTGCAACTAGACAAACAGCAGTTCGATAGTTTCGAAACGAAGTGTGGTATGTTCTGTTCTCACCTACCTGGCTCGCCAATAAGAGAGTGCTTATCGTACCAAGGAACGTCTCTACTATCCCGATGAGCCGCACTACTTCCGTTTCTTTGTCAAGAAGTTCCAGCGAAGGGCTCCCCTCATCAACAGGGGCTACCACCTGCGCCTGAAAGTCATTGATACTCTCGTGCACCGCTTTCTCCAGAAACCCTCGCTCCGTAAAAAGGTTGTCGTCAACCTTGGCTGCGGAAGGTAAGGTCTCGTATTCTGAACTGCCCGTGTAACCGTTGCAGAGCTGAGTCTGTGTCATTAGCGATGTCTTGCCCTGGCAGTGTGAGGTCCGCTATCCCGAATCATGCCGGGACGTCACCTTTGTCGACGTCGACTATCCGGATCTCATTCGGAAGAAGCGTCAGATCGTCCTTGAAACCCCTGAGTTGCAGGGCCTCCTGGGGTCCTGGGAGGTCAGCCACGACTCCCCTGTTGTCCTCAAGAGCCAAAGATACTGTCAGGTAGGTTGTGATCTTCGGCAGCTGGCAACTCTGCAGAGGTGCCTGGATACCTTGTTCGACATTTCCAACACGGAATTCCTCTTTGTGGCCGAAGTTTCCATCACCTACATGGATACCGAAGGTGCTGATGGAGTGATTAGCTGGGCAAGCGCCTTCAGACATGGTAAAGTGCTACTACTTCTGGCCCTTCTCGTGGAGTCGATGTTCTGACCAGGCACGCAGCCGAATTCTGTCTGCTGGAACAAATCCTGCCGGATGGACCCGACCATCCCTTCGCGCACACAATGCTCAAGCATTTCGATAAGCTCAATACACGACTGAAATCGGTCCACCGTTACCCTACCGTTGCTAGCCAGAAGAAGCGTTTCGAGTCTCTCGGGTGGCCGTCGACCGAGAGCTGGACACTCTGGGAGACTTGGTCTGATGATCTGTTCATGACTGCCGCTGAGAGGAGAGCCCTCGACACCGTCGAAGCCTTTGATGAGTGGGAGGAGTTTGCACTCTTCGCCAGCCATTATTTTGTCATGCTCGCCTCCACCTCCCACCCCGAAGTCGACGGGCACGTCTCCAGGCCTCTAGCGGAACTCAGCGTTCAGTCCTACCAGTCCCCCATGAGCACAAGCGTATACGAGGCTGGCAGAGGACATCGACGGTTTGGCGCTGCCATGCTCATCGAGAACCCAGACGGGCAGGCGCTCATCTCGCACAACTTCGGACAAGGTCCCAACGGTCGACTCAACTCCGAAGACTTGTATCGGATTTCCAGCCACCCTGTCGCATCTTGTTCACCCAGAAAGGGACCGTCGGGGCGGGTCTGTCACACCCTCACAGACTTGGGCAGTGCCGGCGCTCTTTTGGCAGGTGGCCGTGCATCACCATCGACCGCCTTCAAGGACTGCTGGCTTTTCAAAAAGGTGTTCAATACTTGGGAGCGAGTAGAGGACCTTCCGTCTCCCCTTTTCAGGCACTCTGTCACTCGATTGGGCTCATCATCTCTCGCCCTGCTGGCCGGTGGAAAGACGAATCACTTCCGAACATCGGCCGAATACCTCCTCTTCGACCCCACAAAGGGCTGGTCCAAGTGCAGGACACGATCCGCGCCGTCTTCGCTGTACGGCGCCACCTTTGTCTGCACAGGCAGTAAAGGACCTCGCACTTTCGAGGGGTTTCTTATTGGAGGTAATCTTGAGGATGGCACAATCAACCAGAACATCCACACATGGAAGCTGGATCTGTCCGAAACCGAGGTAAGATTGTCGCAAGCATTGGATAGTTTCAAGCGCTTACAGTCTCAAACAGCCCTCTCTGGCATTTGTGCAACAGATACCTCAAGACGAGCGGGTTCCCAGCAGTCTTTCGAGGTTTGGATCCATCGCTGTACAGTCGAAGAACGGGTACGTCATTCTCTTGGGCGGCGTGATCAAAGACGTACAACTTCCCTCGGCAGACGACATCCTTGTTCTCAGGATGACGGGAGGTCATATCGACGTGGTTGCCAGGCTCAACGGCACAGAGAGCTCCGGCGTAGTACGCCCATTCATTGTTGGGTCCTCCGTCGTGTCCTACGGAGAGGGGAACTTTGCCATCGTCGGCGGCGGCGCGACGTGCTTCTCGATGGGGACGTACTGGGCGGTGGGAAGTCACGCCTTCCACTTCGATGTCGACCGGCTTTCACCCCAGAGTGACATACTGCTTCCGTTGCCACAGCCCGAGCCAGTAAGGTACCTAGCAGCGGTGGAGATCACGGCGGGCAACAAAGAGAATGCCGCCGCGTCATGGGCCCCTGTCGAGAGGCAGGTCGTTCCTCGTGTTAAAATCGAGACCGCGGAGCATTTCCAAAAGTTACTCGAAGCAGGCAAACCTGTCGTCATTGAGGGGTCGGACATCGGTCCTTGCAAGTCCGCTTGGTCGGCTGAATACCTTATCAACAGTGTTGGCCCCGATCGCAAGGTCTGCAATCCACAGGAAGCACCATGAGTGGAGGGGAAGATAGTTATGGTGTTGTCCTCATGAGCCAAACTGACGAACCGCATCAGGTCTCTGTACACGAGTCCACCACTGAGAAGATGGACTTCACCGCCAAGAACTTCCGCTATGTTACCCAGAGCTTTGGAGAGTTCATCAGGCAAGCTCAGGACGGGAAGCGGTTGTATCTGAGGGCACTTTCCAGGGAAGAGCCGTCAAGCCTCCCCACCCAGCTCGCCGATGATTACCCGTCTTTGGCGAAGGATTTTGCTTTGCCACCTCAGCTTGGCTTCGTGGACAAAAACTCATTCAGCTCCGTGTTGCGCATCTCCGGCCCAGTAAACATATGGTTGCACTACGACGTAAGTTGGACCCGAAACGGCCCGTGATGGACATGGATACGGCGCCCTAGATTTCTAACATCACCACCGTACCTAGGTCATGGCAAATGTGTACGTCCAAGTCAGCGGCTCCAAGCGTCTGATCCTTTTCCCCCCTTCAGACGTATCCTACTTGTCCTTTGCCCCAGGCGCTTCGAGCTCTGGTGTCGACGTCTTCTCGTCACTCGACGCGGGCTCTCTGAGAGGTGTCCATCCGCACGAGGCTGTCGTCGGGCCTGGTGACATTCTTTTCCTCCCGCCACTCTGGCTCCACACCGCCACACCCACGTCCGACATGAGCGTCGCCATCAATGTTTTCTTCCGCAACCTGGAAAGGGGATACTCGACAGGGAGGGACGTCTACGGGAACCGCGACCTAGCCGCTTATGAGAAGGGGCGCCAGGATATCGCCCGCGTCGGCAGCAGCTTCAGTAATCTACCCCCGGACGCTCGGGAGTTCTACATACGGCGCTTAGCGGATGAACTGCTACAGTCCACAACGAGTCTATAGAGTAATAAAAAAGACAGTCGAGCGAAGCCATGGAGGCCATTCTGGGTCTACGTACATTCAACCGTGAACGCCTTACGGCAACCGCCTGAGCCGCCGGCTTATCCACCTGAAGAATCCCTTGACATCATTGCCCAGGCCCTCCTGGTTTTCTCTCGCCCTTTCAAGCCCACCCCGCCTCATACCTCCAGGGAGACAAAGCCACAGTAGTAGGATGAACACCAGTATGGCCAGGATGATGGGCTGCAACACTTGAACACCTTTTTTCTGTGCAATGGCCCCGATGGCGAACGGGAAAATGGCAGCACCGCCCCCGCCAAAGGCGGCGGCAAAGCCGATCGCGCTGACGTGGTAGTCGTTGGGGAGCAGTTTGGTCGCGGCGACGATAGCAGCAGGAAACAGGGGTCCAAGAAAGAAACCGAGAAAAGTGACGAATATGACGGATGCGACAAAGTTGGGAACCAGCCAGTAGAGTAGCTCGAGCGCAATGGAGATGGGCAGGTAGATGGCGATGGCGCGCTTCTCTCCTATCCGTCCCGTTATGAATCCCAGCAAGACCCGGCCTATGGTGAGCCCTAGCCTGGGACAATAGGTGTTAACACAAAGAGCGCGGCCAGTAGTCGGCTCCCAGAGCAGAGAACGGGATTCTTACCAAAACAATACCACCGTAACGCCGGCCAGGAAAGGCTCGGCATGCCTAGCGCGCAGCATGAAGGTGACAATCCAACCACCCAGGCTGACCTCGGCCCCGACATAACCCAGCAGGAACAGGGCCAGAAGCCAGGTAATGGGCTCCCTCAGCACCGTCCTTGTGGTCGTCCTCTTCTCCCCAGTTGAAGACCGGTGAGTCTCCCTGTGGACTCTGCCGGTGGCCTTCCAGAAAGCCGTCGTGGCAACCAAGAAGTCAACTACCGTCACGCCGATCATGACGTAGTAAAAGGTGTACCACGACAGCTTCTGGCCCCTGGCTACCATGGCCGAGGCGACGAGCGGGCCGATGGTGGCCCCCAGGCCATAGGCGCCGTGCAATATCCCAAGAAGCTCGTTAGCGTTCTGCATGTTTCCGATCCAGGCGTTCCAGGCGCTGTCCTCGAGACCATTGCCGAAACCGGCAAACAACAGGACTACAGGAAGGGCCGGGTACGGAGGGTGAAGGGCAAGGGGAATATAGCCCACCATGCGGCTGACGGGGCCCAGCACGGCGACGCCTCGCTGACCGAACTTGTGGTGGATGAGGTTATTGGAAAGGGCCGCCATCAGATAGCCGATAAACGGCGATAGAAAGAGCAGGGCCACGACGGTGTATGTGATGCTGTAGTAAGCTTCAATCTGGACGAATAACATTAGCCATAGGAGTTCCTCGGGCCGGCTCTCAGCCTCGTAGACTTACATATGGGATCAGTGCCTACACAGGAGCTGTTAGTCACCGGTCGTAGGTCTCCTCCGACAGACGGGGTGGCGAACTTACACCGATGGCGGCATCGTTCATGCCCATGATGATGAAGCTCCAGAGAGTTACAAAGAACCGATACGAGTTAATGCGAGTTCCGTTCCACCTCTCCAGTCCCTCCTCGCGAGGCGTGGACGGGTTTTCTTCCTCGGCCACGCCCAGGATAGGCGCTACAACGGCTTTATCGGCCATGGCGCAATCGAGACCGGGAGGGACGATACTCGAACGCTGGGTTCCTCTTGGTGGGTGTTGTTGTCGTTGTTGGTGTTGTGCCGGCACAGAGAAATAGAAGAAGAAAAAAGAGTAACAGGAAGTCGGATGAAATGTATCTTGGCGAATTGTGTCATCCACAAGACTTGCCAATACTGGTGGGGCTGATGCAGCACGAAGCGGTCGCTGGGCTTGGGGGCCACAGGTTGCCCAATGGCGTCGGGACACCGTAGTGGGCCGCTCGTGTTCTTCTGAAGCGGCATGCAGCCGATGGTTAGCCAGGCCGGCACGGGCGACCGATCGATATCGCGAATGAGAAGGAAGGCTCCCGTCCGGCGGGTGGCGTTGAGGAATGATGAGTGAGGAATAGTTGGTGGTTGAGACTAGTGTATGTCCGGAGTCGGTACCCCGCTGTGGGGCCGGGTATCAGTAAATCAGTAACCGGCACTGCTTTCCTCCAGCATGTTCGGCTTTCGCAAGCGCTAACAGGCTGTGAGCTTCGCCAGCCGAGGTATCCTTATTGGGTGAGAGGAGGCGGCTCATTTTCAACGCCAGAAGGTGTTAGCGAAGCTTTGTCTCACACCGGGAGGTCGACTCTCTCCGGTGAGTCTCGGAGTGCATCGTGAAAAGCCTGCTGATGTCGCACCAGCAGGAAGCTTCGTGGATCAGGCCAATGAGGGGGGCTTTTACAGGGTCATGCTCCCCATTGGTACACGTGCAGAACAGGAAGATGGAGCCACGCTTTGGCGGTCGTCTAGCCCCCACACACATACACATCGTTCTGCCACCTCTGACTGACTCGCTTTTCTCTCAAGCAGCGCCAGCCCTCCGCAGCTTAGTTCGCGACGTGGAGAGTAAAACGATTGCCGAAACATCCTGTGGGTCGATATGGATGAGGCTCAGCCTGGGAGGTGCAGACGAGTTCCGCAATCCTACATCTCGAAGCTTGCCCAAGCCATTGGCGACCTTGGCCGATTTCGCTCCTTATCAAGGCCAGTTTTCCATCCTCATTGCTACCCACACAAGCGCGACACACTTCCAGCACGTTCCAAGACGTGCAAAGTCCATTGATGCTATGTGCCGGCCTGGGTGCCGGCCTCGCTGCTACACCCCCGAGCTCCCGCACCAGGCAATCCACCATCATGCGTGACATCATTACCTACCGCACCTCGTGATTAGGGGAACCTTGGCCTGGCATCTCGTAGGAAACGCGATTTTTGTGGCGAGATCCCAAGGAGGAGACACGGGTGTCACCCCGCTCGATTCTTTCAGAAACAAAACCCAAGGGCCTCCAACTTCCAACCAGTCCAGGCAGGGGGGCTACGCATTTCCGTCACAAACGGCACAGATATACTCTACCCCAAGCCGTTCCGCGTCCCGTGCCAGCCCCGGTGCAGGCAATAGCCGGCTGCTTACACTGTCCGGTTTGGTGACCTCTCGCTGCGTCTGTATCTGTGGCCATTCTCTTCCTGCGACTCTTTGACCCGGCCGTTAGCACCGAGCTTGCATGAGCTGAAGCTGCCACGAATTTAGGCCAGAGTACTTCGTCTTTCGCACCCTCTCGACAACCTTTCCTTCGGTGTTGACGACAGAAAGTAAGCCTTGGAAAGGGAGAGTCTTGACCTCCGCAGCCTTTCCACCTGCGGTCGTCCTCCCCATTCCGCCTACGACTCCGCTTGGCCATACCAGAAAACATTTTTCTTGTTACCATTTTGCATCAAAAGGGTCATTGCTTGGCTGCCCGGGCTTCTGGGCCGACATACGAATTTTTGTCAGCAGCAAGGTCAGCGGGGTTGTTCCATTCCACTCTATCTCTTGGCCGCCCACGTGCGACACCACCTAACCCAGCCATGCCCAAGTACTACGAGCGAGAAGTCCGCGGCGACTACGTCCGCAGCCCAAGCCACCACCACGGCGAACTGTCCCCGCTCTCACGGGAGCATTACCCCGAATACCACTCCGGTGGCGGCGGTCCCATTCAGGTGGTCTACCCGGACCCCCGAGGGCATGTTCCCGTAGCTGGCGGTCCCTACGTCTCGGGCGCCATTCCCGCCGACGCCTCTTCTCCGGTCTACCCATACTATGGTCCCGAATCCCCGCTCTCGCCCCGCGACGCAAACGCCCTCCAGATCCCACCCCATCCCCGCCATCGCCCTCGCTCTCTACCTCCCCAGGCCTTCGCACTGGGCCGACCCCGATCCCGCTCGCGGCCCCGGAGCCCCATCGGCAAGGCCCGCCATGCCATCGACAACACCTTTACCCAGTCCTCCTCCGGCATCGGCGTCGGCCTGTTGGGCGCCGTCATTGGCGGGCTGGCTGCGCGCGAGGTCTCCGACGCCACCGTCCGGACCCGCAACCGCAAGGAGATGGAAAATGGCACGTACCGCCCGCGGTCGCCCCGAGAGATTGAGAAGGCGCGTGTGATAACCACCGTCGTCGGTGCTCTCGTCGGCGGCCTCGGCGCCAACGCGCTCGAGAGACGCTTCGAGGTTGCTCGTCAACGGGACAGAGAGCAGCAGGAGGCCTGGGAGAGAAAATGGGGGAGGGAGCGTGACCTCCCACACTACGACACAGGTAGGGACCACGAGCTGGACCATGGCAGGGGACGTCCCCGCAATCGGCGTCGTGATGAGTGGGACGACGGCTATTTTCGGGACCACCCTTACGACGACCGGCGTGCAGGGAGGTTGAGGAGCGAAGAACGATACACATACAGGAACTGATGATGTTGGGGGTTCGTCTCGTCTTAGTTGTACTTGTTTCGTTTCCATCTTGTTTTGCCTAAAGACCGCATGACGACTTGATGATTTACGTAGACCTTTGTCATAAAGCTTCTGCAACCCACAGGCGGCGGCAGTTTGGAGGGGGTTTCTTCCCGGGCACCGATATCCATGTTCAATGTCAGACACCAACGTTCCATGTCCCCCAACGGTGATCATGTGTCGTCCCTGATCCGTCGTCTTAACAAGGCGTTTTCATGTCTACAGAAAGAGTCATACATCATAGCATCATTTGCTGCCCCGCATGCGGCGACTGCTCCTTCTCGCGTCACCGACTCTTTCTCCGAGAGAAAGATGCAGTAGGGCCATTCCGAAGCCAGGCAAGCCAGACTCTTCGAACGTAGGCTCCCATGGGCAGGGCTTTTGTCACTAAGACAAGCTCGCCTGTAGCTGACTCCTCGCCCACCTCTCATTCGTTGTGGTTCGTGTATCCCTCCATCCCACTCGCGTCCAAGGGTCCCCGGCGAAGACACCATGCCCATTACCTCACACGAAGCACTGAGAAGGTCAGATCGTGATATCTCTTTCAGTTGTTGTAACGGAGAGTCTCCGTATTGACGTCGTAGCCTTCGGGTATGAGGTGGAGACCGCCGTACGGATCCACACCCTGTGCTAGGTCTCTCGGAGGTTCCCATTGCCGGTCGCCTTGGTCATGCGGCAACGTCTGGGCTGCGCTTTCGCGCTCTAGCTGTGCTCGGTAGGCCTGCTCTCTCTCCACAATGACCTTGAAAAACTGGGCTATCTCGGCAATGGCAATTTGCTGGGCCTCGGAGCATCCGATGGTGTTGCAGAGAGACTGGGAATCGACGAGCTGCTTGGCAATTACGGAATCCGGCTGGCAATGGGTACGGATGCGCAAAGACCGAGCGTTGACCTTCATCGCGTGAAGCAGGCCGGCGATCTCCAATGGGTTGCTCTGACGACGGCCGAAGAACCGGAACTCATCGATGTGGAGGTGGATAAGCTCGAGCTGCGTCTCCAAGTCGTATCGGAAGCCCACGACTCTTGGGCGGCCCTTCTGGTTCCATCCGTCTGCAATCTTCTTGAGCTTGTCCGGGTTGAGCCGGCCATGGTTCAGTTCATTGGTGATGTAGTTGTGCAATGCGTTGCTGATGTGGAACTCGAGCTCGCAGTAAAGAAGGCTCTGCTCGCGAGGATCGAGTGAGATTGTGACTCTCGGCACTTTCCCCTCCCGCTCCGTGTCTCGCGGCCTTCGGCCTGAAGATTTGCCCTCGGTCTGTTAAGATTGTTAGCTATGAGCTCTGGAATGTGAGCGCCGCGAAGATGCCTACCATCTCCCTGGCAATCTTTTTGAGGCTGTCCAGAAGACCCGGTTTCTTGGGCGAGCTGTCCTTCTTCTTGCGGTCCAGGGATTGGTTGGGCCGCTCGAGCCACCCTTGTTCCCCGATCAAGGTCTTGCCGGCGATCTTCTGCACAGGGAGCTCCTTATAGGCGAAGTAGGGTCTGAGGGGGGAGTACATCTGGCTGGCGTCCATCACCGGCTGCCTGAGGGCTTCCAGTCTACCCTTGTGCGGACCATGTCCCTGGGTGTTTCCTCCCCAACTGGCCATGCCAGGAGCCGGCGCTGGGATGTTTGGATCTTTCCAGGCACTGGAGGACTGCAACACGTTCTCAATGTGTTGTGAGATGTCGTCCTTCTTGAGGTGGAGGGGGCTTGGCCTGCCTTCGCTCTGAGAGTAGATAGAGGATGAGTCTACCGGCTCGATGCTTGCGGGAGACGGCACCTCCGGTGTCATAGGCTGTGGGACAGGAGACGCGCTCTCGGGATGGCCAAGAATAGTTCCATGTTGCCGGATGTCATTGATGTTGACTGGTGTCGGCGTATTTTGTCGGCGGCGCTCGGCGAGACTCGACGCTAGAGAGCCCTTGGCTTTGTGGTTCGAAGTCGGCATCAACTCCGAAAAGGTTGTTGAGTCACTTTCGCGGAGGGGCATCTCATATCTGCTTCGGCCCTTTTGGGCTTGCAAGGGAGAACCCCCGTGGCCGATGCCTCTATGAGCCTGGGCGCAATCAAAGTCGTCATTTCGTACAGGCGACCTGGCTCGACTGGAGTTGTCGACTCGTCCGCGACGGGATGGCGACTCGCTCTTGTTCGAGAATCTGGCAATGTGTCAGCTGAGAGTTATGCATCATCTCGGTTTTGTTTCTCACACGTCTGTCAGTCGGTCCACCTGATTCTCAGTCAAGTTCAGGTTGATCTGAACAGATTTGTTTGCCCTGTGTTTCTGTGGCGATGGCGACCGATACTTCCTGGGCGAGACTGGAATGAAGTTGCCTTTAATCGCAGAAGGCACCGGCCCTCGGCGTTGGCCTCCCGATTTCTCCGAGTTCTGGATCATGATGGGGAGGTCGGTCGACGTTGTTGATGTTGTGTCTCGAGTATGATGCCGGCTTACGGAGCGAGAACCCACGGATCGCGATGTCCGACGGCCTCTCGATGCGACGAGATGCCCGATCCTTGAGCGGAACGAGTCGTCGTCAAACTTGGGCGCGTCCTGTTGGACGGTGTGCGGTGGTGAGAACAGAGGCTTCTGGAAGATAAGCCCGGGAAACGGCCCGACCAGTTCGGGATCCTCGAACTGGTTCGCCTGAAGCTCTGCTATCCAAGCCTCGACTCGGGTACGATATGGCGAGGGATCTGTGGTGAGAGAAAATTCGTCTTTTAGCGTGTTACCTGGATGAAGCAAAGCAAAAAGGTGATGGTGGGGCGAGAGGAGCGGTTCCTTCCTGGATGGGTGGGCGAGGCAAACGCGTCTGTTGACTTACCTCTTTGCGGAAATTCTGCCTCTAAATCAACCGGGTCTTTGGCCGGGTTCAACGCTTGGTTCGGTCCTGTTGGTTGAAACATATGAACAAGGCAGTCTGGTTTGGCGGGACGCGGCGGGATGAAGAGGGATGAGGAACAACGACAAGGTAAGAGAACGCCGCGCATGCTACCGCTCTACGTACCTCCCTCGAGAATTTGTGAGGTATCATGCTCCTCATAGTCCTCGCCTGACATTGCCGAGTCCCCGCCACTACATGGCGGACTGCAATTCTTCGGAATAGCCAATCCAGTCTCATGATCGCCAGCTAAAAACAAAGCAAAAAAGTAAGTACACGGCTCTTATAGTCAGCTGCCCAAAGACTCACAGTAATGGCCCGATAACGTCGAACTTCCATCTAGGCCTTGACCCGATGGAGGAGATACGCCAGCACAACTGAGCCCGGCGTCTGATCGCGTGTCCCCTTGGCCGCTGCGTGCCTCTGACGCTTGATAGTCATTGTAGGATGCCCACGAACCATTGGCGGATCCCGGCAGAGAATAATCGCTTTCAACGTAGGCATAAAATTCCGAGAACGACGGTTGATGCCGTGCTTGAGCATCGCATGTTAGTGCCAAGAGCGCCGGCCTGGCCAGACAAGCAGAGGGAGGGCATGCCTACCAGACTGGGTGGTGTTTTGCCTCGACGATGAAGTCGGCCTCGAAGTCGCCCCAGATTGAGACTCCTTCCCCGAGCGGTCGCTTGAGGCCATTCCGCTGGAACAGGTCGGCCGTCCGACGTCGCGGAGGACGGGCTGCTGCTTCGTAATGGTCAGCTCCCGGGCTGTTCCGAGCATGGCTTCCGTGGCGACTTGTTGCACTCCGTCATCATCAGGAGGTGTTCGAGATTGGAGCCGGATCGGACCAGCGGGCTCGGTCGAAAGAGTTGGGCTGAGAAGTTGATCGAGCGATGGAGCATGCCGCAGATTGTGGGTCTGTACATTGACGATGCAGACAGGGTGTATCCTTGGATCATCGTCGACCAGCCATCGATGATCAGGAACACTACGCTCTCCGCCCGGGTTGGAGAAGCTGGCCGATTTGGGCAGTTGCTCTGAATGACGGGCAGCAGACCAGATGGCCAAAGTCTTCGAGCCAAGGTTCGCTGGCGCGTGAGATCCGTCTTGCTTAGCGGCAAACCCGCATTGGCCGCGCACCATGCTCCAGCGATGCACGCGAGCCACCTCTGACGGCTCCGGGTTGACACAGTGGTCCACGTTGCCATCAAGGCCAAACCAGTTGTTGCTAGGCGCAGGATGAGACTGGAAGTCGCGTCTCGTCGCTTCGCCGCGGGCGGTGCCCGGCGAGCTGACAGCGCCTGCACTTCGCGTATGGGGGATGTGGTTCGGTAGGTCTGAACCCGAGCGAACGGTATCCAGCCCAAACCAATCGTGACCCCGACGGGACCTCGGAGTTCTTGTTTTCCCGGGAGGCTCAATGTCGACCTGTCGGCAAAGACTGGTAGATCCGTGGTGGACTGCTAGGCCGTTTGCGCGGAGCGGTGCAGCAGAAGGCCCAAAGAAGACTTGGCAATGATCCAACCCGCCATCGAAGCCGAGCTGAGGGGTGAACGGGCCGCGAAACTCCTAGGAAGGACCCATCAATCCCTGCACCGCAGCATCCGCAAGGAGCCTCCTGGCCTTGATATCCGCGGTAGGCATAATATCGTGGGGGAGCGAAGGCGGCAAAGGCTGGTTGTCGGCTACCAAGGAGAACTTTCGGGCGAAGATCGGATGCGGCGTCACACAACCTTCGGGCAGCGGTACCGGCTTCAGATCAGGTGGTTCGCGCAAGGACAGAACAGTCTCTAGACCAAAAATGTTGGTAAACCAGACACGACGCCTGTTCTCGGGCCGGCGTCCGCGGGATTCTGGGGCGCACAAGCTATCTAGAGCGCGGAGCACAGACATTGGTCTCCTCGCACCCGGGCCGACCCGGCTTCCGTCGATATCGGTGATGTCGTTGCCGTTGCTCGTGTCCGCCTCTTGGGGTGGTGGAGCGGCTGGGACAACTTGCTCCTTTTTGACCAACCTTCCCGCCCCACCAGTGCCGATCTGCCATTGCATTTCGTGTAACTCTTTGGGGCTGGGGCTGCGGAAAATACTGGTCCCGCCCTCGCGGGTAGAGACGTACATTGTGTGGTCAATCATCCAGACCTTGCGACTGCGGATGCAGCTCGGCTCGTTCGAGCTCACACGGCTCGAGGGGTAGTAGTCTGACAACCGAATGGGATATCGCTGCGGATGCTGTTGCCGCCACTGTACCAGACTCACCGTAGGTCGTATGGTCGTGGTAATTGTGGTCATGTGGGGTATATGAGGTAGTTCAAGGTTTGACTGTGCTAACCGTGTCAGTGGCCAGGAAGAAGCCGTAACAGTTGGCCGACTCACGTGTCGGTTGAGGTGGTCGTGCTTCCAGCGCTGAAATTCAGCTCCTGGGTCATCCGAATAGTCGCAGTCGATTTCGATCAGCTCGTAGAGCACGCCACCCGCCAGGTCCAAGTTTTCGTCCCCGAGATGCTCACGTAGGACCAAAAATACCTGTCCAATCAATGCGTTACTCGTCGTCCCAGCAAACAGGACACGGCTGAAAGCAGCCAACTCACAAGTTGAATACCGTCTCGGTATTGATAATTCCGGGGAATGTGAGCACAGTATCTAACAAGAACATTACGGCACTCTGCGAAGGCTCAGTACACATGCAGCCACGACGGACTACAGCAACCCATGGAGGGGCTTACTTTCTTCGTCATACCCGTCTCGCGTCAAGGGCTGGTTAGACAGGGTGTCCGCCATCTCCGCAAGCCTTTGGCGCCATTCTTCATTGTCTGCCTGGGCCGCGGTCTGGATGGACTCGACCCACGTCTGGAGGCTTTGGCGATTGCGCATCGTGAGGAAAATCGGGTAAGGTAGCACATTGAAACGGGCAGCGGAGACAGACCAGTTCTTGAGCACGGCGTTTCTGTAGGGTTGATACGAGTCGGCGCGCCGGTGCCGCTCTTGGTGACGCTTACTGCTGCGAACAAGAGGTTTGTCTGTCTAGCTGTTGTCGTAAGAAACCGAAACGCAGATATCAGGGTGGCCAGACACTCGATGCGTCTAGAGAGAAGGAAAAGGAGACCCTCAATAGCAGGCCACGTGCCCAAACAGGCAGCTGCGGCAGGCAGAAACTTTCCCAGAGTTGAAAAGATACCTACCTACCTAAGTAGATAGGTAGGGAAGGAAGGACATGCCATACCGCAAGGCATCGACTGTAGTAAGATAGGCAGCTACCGCGACGCGAAGGGGTATTACGGCATATCCTCCTTCCGCGTCCCTCCTGTCTTCACCGAGTAGATATAAACAGAGGAAACCGAGCAAGTACTTTCCGCTCCAGATATCTACAGATGTTGCATACGCCAGGGCACTTGACCGACCGTCATATCCAGGCAAACATACCTGAGCAACGGGCTTCTAGGAAGCAGTTCCGGCACTTCGCTTCTCGGAGACTTTGGACGCAAATGCCCCTCGATGGGGTCGGGCCAACTTCGTCATACCGGTCTTAATTCTTTGGCTTCGCAACTGATCTCCGCTTGAAGCCAAGAAGCCGAAAGTCAGGCGGGCCTGTACTCATTTGACGGCCCAGCTACGCAAGACGGCGGTTCCGGCCCGCCGGCCACGGACGTGCTCCAGCATGGGAAACATCAGACGCTAGCTAGCTCCGGCCGACCGGACGAGTCACTCGCAAAGAACCGGCAGATGGTGTTGGTGTCGTCCACCAGGAGAGTACGCGCCTTGGCCCGATGTCGTGCTGGGTAGATCCCGTCTCGGGACAGTTGGCTAGCGCGTTGGGAGCCACCATAGTGCGTTGCAGAATCTGCAACGGTATCGCCTAGCAGGGATACGTGTGCGATAGTAAAAGGCCTACGGGGCTGGCGATGAAACTGTCGGGGAGATCATTGCACCTAGCCTTGAGGCATGGCCGGGATCAAAAGAGGAGGCTAGTGATGGGCTGACGGAGTGCGCATTCTGAAAGGCAGGATAAGCAACTGAAGTTCGGACGACGGTCATCTCGTGGACCTTGTGGGCGGCTCCAGCTCAAAGTTGGACGAACCCAAACATCCAGCTCATGTTAACAGACGCCGCGGCTGTATGCCCAAGGCGCATCGGTTACCCAGCTGCGAACGTGAGCTCTTTACGGCCCTCGAATCTGAGTCTGAGCAGAGAAGAGACCGTCACGTGGAATGGGCATATGCTACTTACATAAGGCTCGTACCTAATTCGGTTGGGGTCCTCGGGTCGAAGTGCTCTAGGCTAGCTCGATGTGGTTAGCACTTTCCCCGCACTTGACTTCTCCAAATTCCAAGAGCCCCAAAAGGCAACCGAATGAGCTTGAAGTCATGCGAAGTGTGTGCCTTACCTCATCCGGGGACCCTGGCACTCTGGTCAGAGGTCCCGCCGGACCAGATGCCGTCTCCAACTGCCTTTTCGCCTGCAATTTGCGCGCCCATTGTCCACGGTTCCACCACCAAACTTGCCGACTTGACTTCCCGAGTCCCTCTTGTCTGGGTTGAGCTCCCCCCATGCAGGGATGATGAACCAGACAGATTGATGGACAGCCTCTCTCTCTTTCTCTTTTTCTCTCTCCGTCTGCCTCTATCTCTGACAGGTCAGCGCGTTTGACGGGTCTGGCTGGGCACGTAGCCGTTCTGGCCCCCTTCCAGTACGGGGATTTTGGAGTTCCCGGCTTGCGTTGCCGTCCCCAATCTGCCTCCCGAAGTCAATGCTGATTGAACCATCTCCCCGCTGTCCACCATAGCCGTCCCTCCTAGCCGTGTCCCACTTGGGAAGTTCGTGCCAGTCGATAGACAAACCCGTCGCCAGATATATAACCTACTCAATGTTTCCCATGTCTCTGGATGCCGGCTTTTCCTAAAGATCATTCTTTATCCGAACTCCCTCGTGATACCCTAGTACTGTCAAATCCCTTCCGTTGCCTACACCCTTCGACCCCACGAGATCTTGGCCACTTGCAAAACCAAGCCTTGCGCCTGCTGACCCTGCAATATGGAGACGCAACCCGACCGCCAGTCGAGCACTCTTTGTGATATAGGTAAGGACCTCTTCCTGGCAACCACATCGTCGAGCCGCGCGCTGACGCGCCCATGTCCGCAGTTATTGTCGGCGCCGGGCCCGTGGGCCTGATGCTGTCGACCATCCTGGCCAGATGGGGATACAAGATCAAGCACATTGATAACCGGGCGGAGCCGACGCCGACCGGAAGAGCTGACGGCATCCAGCCACGTTCTCTGGACCTTCTTCGCAACATGGGACTCAAGTCGGCCATCATGGCGCACAAGCCCGCCAGGGTTTACGAAGTGGCTTTCTGGGACCCGCTCAAGTCCGGCAGTGGAATCTCCAGGACCGGCACTTGGGCCAGCTGTCCCGACTTCATCGACGCTAGGTATCCCTTCACGACCCTCCTGCACCAGGGTCACATTGAGCGGGTTTTCATCAGCGACCTCAGCAAGAACGGCGTGCAGATCCAGCGACCCTGGACCATCACAGGATTCACCTCGGATGAGACCAAGAATCCTGAATACCCCGTGGAGGTCCGCCTGGAGCACGTCGATGGGACCGCCCAGGAGACGATACGGGCCAAATATTTGTTTGGCGGCGAAGGCGCCCGCTCGTTCATCAGGAGTCAGCTGCAGATCGGCATCAAGCACAAGGACCCCATCTCTCACGTGTGGGGTGTCATGGACGGTGTTGTCAAGACCGACTTTCCCGATATCAAGGTGAGCAACGTTGCAGAGGGCCACGGGCCAACGAACCCGTAACTGACAACCTCGCAGATGAAATGCACCATCCACAGCAAGCACGGGTCCATCATGGTCATCCCCCGCGAAGACAACATGGTCCGCCTGTACATCCAGATCGCGTCCTCGACGGACCCGGACTTTGACCCGCGAAAGACGGCCACCGAGCAGGAAGTGCAGGAATCGGCCAAGCGCATCCTCCAGCCGTACTCAATCGAGTGGGAGAGGACCGAGTGGTACTCCGTCTACCCCATCGGCCAAGGCATCTCCGACCGGTACACCCTGGACCAGAGAGTCTTTCTTGGTGGCGACGCCTGCCACACCCACAGCGTAAGTACTGCGCCGTTCCTGCGCCGTCCCAGCATCTGCTCCCCGTTGTTGACAAAACAACCAGCCCAAGGCCGGCCAAGGCATGAACACGGCGTTCTTGGATGCACAGAACCTGGCCTGGAAGATCCATGCGGTGGAGTCTGGTTTCGCGCGACGCGACATCCTCAAGACGTATGAGGAGGAGCGAAGGGACGTGGCCGAGACACTGCTCGATTTCGATAATAAGTACGCCAAGCTATTTTCGCAAAGGCCCGACGCAGCCAGCGAGGCCCAGGCAGCGGCCACCGACACGTCGGCCCCCGAGGAGCAGTCCGAAAACGAGTTCATCCAGACCTTCAAGGAGGCCTGCGAGTTCACGAGCGGTTACGGCGTGGCGTACAAGCCGAACGCTCTGAACTGGTCCGAGACGCACAGCGCCAAGTCGCCTCTAATCCATCCCGAGGGCACCAAGCTCCGCACCGGACGCCTCTTCATGAACGCCGACGTAACGAGGGTCGTCGACGCCAACGTCGTTCATCTCGAGCAGGAGATTCCGCTCAACGGCTCGTTCCGCATCTTCGTGTTCGCAGGAAAGCCCTCGACCACGCGCAATGCCCTCGAGGATTTTGCCAAGCACCTGAACAACAAGCGATCGTTCTTCGCTGCGTACCTCCGAGACGACGTGAGGAGCGTGTCGCACCACGAGCAACACAACCCGCACAGCTTATTCTTCACAATCTGCACCATCTTCGCGGCCAAGCGAAGCAGTATCGAGATTTCTCGCGACTTGCCCGCGCTACTGGCTCGATACCGCGAGCACGTCTACGCCGACGACAGGTGGGACCGCCGTGTGCCCAACGCCGGGGCAGCAGCCCATGCAAAAATGGGGCTCGACGAAGAGAAGGGCGGCGTTGTCGTCGTGCGCCCCGACGGCTACGTCGGTATGGTGACCAAGCTGGAGGGGGGCAGCAGCACAGTTGACACGCTCAACGAATATTTTGGCGCGTTCTGCACCAAGAAACTCGGAGCAACGCTATCGCAACTGTAACGCCTATGAAGAAGGAAGCATGCTGTGTCCATAGAACTACCTTGATGTATACCGAACCGGTTTGGTACTCAACGGTATCCCAGAGCAAGACATGGCCTAGATACCGGACTAGATATGTGCAATTCCCTAACCGTACAACTGCATTTATAGCAATACCCAAAATATAACCCGAATCGTCTATCAAAACCAAGGACTGTTGAGTGACTGTCCGCGTTCTTGGTCATGGTGGCAATGCGCTGAAATGCTGGACTGGACGCCATTGCTTGGTTCTGAGGTGTAGAATCCGGTCAAGTTGTTATTCCTGAAAACGGTTTCGTTCCCGGTTGCTACCTACCTAGATATTCAGGGATGCATGGCGGTGGGGCGACCCCTGCACAGTGCCCTGTACCTGAGTGAAAGATGTGGGAGGGTACTTGGTACCTTCTCCCATTAGCCCATTCATTTCCTTTGGTTGTTTCCTCTGGAGCTGTCAAAAAACTACAGGCGTTCTTTCCTAAACCCCATACTACCTACCTATCCATCGCACCTACCCCCCCGATGGGGATTTCGCAACTTTCCACCGCGCCATCCTTCCCTCTGCAGTGCGATTCTTTGATGCGCCTCCCTATTCGATTGCTTTTTATCTCTTCGCATCCATTGCCGTCTAGCAGCGTCTGCGTCTTCTTTTTCAAAGGCCACCAGACCGACGCGCGCCTCGTCTTGCGACTGGTCCTTGCATAATACAACTCGCCTCGACTTCATATCACGGCCACCGTATCACGACAACAACCACGACTCAATCCAGCGACGCGCCTTCCCCACAGTTTTGGACCGCGCAACCAGGAGCACTGTAAAATCCCCGGCGTCTTTGTTTTCGCCCATTTATGCATTTCATGCCTGTTTCCCTTTGCGCTCATGACTTGTTTTAGAAAGCTCCCTGTTCAACTCTTGAGCATCGCACCTTTTTCGCTAACGATCATGTCGATAGAGCATCGGCAACACAGCTAACCTCATTTCCGCCCCAAGGAGAAGACCGGCTCCTTCGGTTCCTTTGAGGAGACCGTCCCAAGCGGCAAACCAAGACCTAGCTCCCCCGCGCCGGCGAGACCGACGACATTCGGATACGGTCACGAACCCCACCAGATCAGTTCCAACCTCATCAACCTGGGCGTCGATTCTCGCGACCCCCTCGCCCGAATTGTTGCTCCCCGCCAAATAACTTGCCACCTCAGTCGTCATCGTCATTCACAGTTCGACCAACCCTGGGCTGGACAGAACTTTGAGTACAAACCCAAACCGCAGCCTATATCGAAGGAGAAGCAGTCCCGGATTGATCGCCACAATCACCAACTCCAACGGAAGATCCGCCCTACGCGGAGAAGGATTGTGGAAAACGCCCGCGCCTTGGCCGAGCGACTAGGACGGCGCATATTCGAGCCCTGTCTGGATAGGGCCAGACCAGCCCCCGAGCGTACGAGAGTCGATTACGGTCTTATCCCCGGCAACAAGGCGAGCAAGTCATCGCACCAAGACTCCTTCGTCGGTCAAGCCTCGGCCTCGTACATCATTAGCATACGTGACCCCGCATTACCAAGGTCTCGGCAAGCCGGATACCTCAGACTTGCGACTGCCTCGAGCCTACCTACATGCAACAAAGCCTGCCGGTGCCGCCAAGTCCTCCCGACATCTGCCCGCCTTGATCGACGTGTCCAACGAGAATTACATCACCATAACGAGAAAGCGGTTTCGCGAGTTGCAGAGTTCCGGATCTCGGTCGAAGGAGGCGCGGAGGGATCTGTTTGGTTCAACTGGCGCAACGAGCACCAAGGCTTCAGTCGGGGAAGCGGGAAATACGATACCCGGTGTCCAAGGCGCGCCTGCCAACCCCACCGCCGGCCCCCGTACACCTGAAGATTCCCACATCGGCGAAACCGGGCGTTTGCTAGCCTCGTCCCTTACGGCGCCGCCCGGAGCCTACCCGTTTCCTCCTGGCCAGTATACGGTTGTCAACCCTCAACCCCTCCCCCGGGCCAGCCGACACTCGTCCGGGTGACCGATAGATTGAGTACTAGGGGGCTCATTGTTCGAGGGCTGGAATTCGAAACAATTACTGCCCAGCGTGCGGAACGGGAGACGTCGTCTTCTGCCGGCATCGAGCAGAACTGCTCACCCGGCAGCAACGCACCCCGCAATCGGCGAACCGAAGACTCAGAGCTGGACCTAGCCGTGGCGAATGCGGCCGTACAGAGCCAGCCCGAGCAGGAGCCTCTCAAAACCACTCCGAGTGCCGCCGCAGGTTTGTCTTCAGACGAGGGAATTGTGAGTTATTAACTCGACTCCCCCGGAAATCATGCTGATGCGTGGCAACAGGTATCCCAGGGCCACGCTGCTTGGCTCATTGATATCATGACCTCAGTTCGAGGCGCTGTCAGCAAGGTCTCCAGTAGCATTGCTGGCTATGGTGAGTTTTTTTCGCGTGGCAGCTGCACCGGCCAACTCTGACCATCGTCCTAGTGTACCCGCGCAACTACAACGTCGTTGAGCGACACTCTCGCGACCAGCAAACCGGCAATATTGGCATGAAGCGCATCAAACTGGAAATCGCCGACGAATTCGTCGATGAAACCATGGCTGCACAGCAGTCCCAGGTTGTTCACTCAGCCACACCCAACCCCAACCTCGTGTGGGTAGACGAGTCCACAAGAGTCGCTCATTGGCATCAGGTAGCCCCGCTTGTCCGAGCACTTCGAAGCATCAGTCGACGGATTGAAAAGGGCATGTTGGGTTCCAGGGACAACTCTCCTGCCTCTCGGGGGGACGAGGATGCCCGCTCGCAGCGTATCCATACCCTCGGAGCCTACGTCACCGTTTTCCAGCAGACGGCGTTCGTCCTGGAGACCGTTTATTCTCACACATTCTTGGCGAAGCTGAAGGACACATTCAAATCCCCCCAGTCGATCATGGACTACGACGTGAACCCGGACGAGTTTCTGGCCATCACGGTGGCCCAGAAATTTGTGGATGACTTCCCTGACGAGTGCTCCCCTGTCCTGGCCGAGTCCGGCGTCACTCAGCGGGTTCTCAGGGGTATTGGTGCGGACCTGGACGCTCTTGCTAACCGGAGGCCGATGCCCAACCTTGTGCAGCGGGCCGGGCTGGTCGGCAAGGTTATCAAGTTCTTCCGGGGAAGCGACAGCTTCGGCGTGGAGACTCCTGATGAGTCCGTCTCCAAGCCGACCGCTGAAATGCCCGGCAGTTTTCCCGACGCACAGGTGAAGAACGAGTCCGTGGTCGAAGAGGCCAAGCCCGCAAGAGACGCTCCCGATTATCGTCAAGTCACAAAACCCAACTACCTGCCACCCGCCAGAACCACTGACGCGTATACCTTTGTTCGGGAGCATCTGGCAGAGATCGCAACCAAGCGACGAGCTGCCTTCAAGGATGGGCTCACTGATACGGATCCTGGGGACCTGCTCCCCAGACCGAGCCCCAGATCCATCTTCAAGAAGGATAACCAGTCTCCCGTTGTGTTGAAGCGCCTCCAGAAGGCGCGGGGCTTGAAGAAGGTTCAGTTTTCGCCATCGGCGAAGCTGTCGACTCCCTCGTCATCGAAACCGGCCGGCTTCTTGAGCAAACTGTTCGGCTCGCCGACCGTCATTGGTTCGCCGCTTCAGCAGGCCACGGAGGACAGCTCCCTGAGTGGCGCGCAAACCGATGGCTCACCCGAGAGCCGTAGCCCTGGGAGGCCAGGGTACCTTGCGGGCACCGGGCAGGACACGGACAACACATCGGAGGACAGTGACGGGGAGTCTATTGCGTCGAGATGTCAGCCCCGCCTCGTGCAGCATCTTAACAAATCCCTGAGAGGCCTCGAAGCCAAGGGTTTCTTCGTCAAGGATGAGCCGCGGGACGCGTCGTCCTGCCCCCCAAGCCCTCCAACCCTCTCAGGTCTGAATATCTCTGACGATAAAGAAGAGGAGCTTGAGGACCTCTCACTCGCTCTTCAGCTGCTGCTCGACGTGGACGAGGCACGCCGGAGAGAAGAGGAGGAAAGAAAGGCCAAGGAGGCCGAGGAGGAGAAGCTGCGCAAGACCGACGGGCTCCGCGTTCCTCGAAGGCGTATGATCACCTCGCTACCGACGGACTGGTCCCAGAAGGTGACGGCTTCGTTACAAGCCCACCCTTCCAAGACGCTTGCCACCACGGCCGAAAGCGTCGAACTCAGGAAACACGACTTTGCCAAGGTGGTCCCGGAGACTGAGTGGCTCAATGACGAGATCGTTAATGGTTCGCTCCAGTGGCTCGACCGTTACGTGAACGCAGCCGCAGGCGCCACGGACGTCAAATCGCCAAACCGGGTCTGCCTGGTCATGGGATCCTTCTTCTACAAGAGACTGGAAGACAACGGCGTGCAAAATACCGAACGAGCACTTCGCCGGTATGGTGTGACCAAGGCCAACTTCCTCAAGCTGGAGACGATCCTCATGCCCATCTGCAGAAACAACCATTGGACCTTGCTCGTTGTCCGGCCGCAGAAGCGAACCGTATCGCACATGGACTCCTTCAACCCAAGAGGGTCGGCCGTCCATACCAACAGAGCCCTGGCCTGGATCGAGGCTTTCTTGGGCAGCGATTACAAGGCGAGCGAGTGGAGGACGGTCTGTCACGAAGCCCCGCTGCAGAGAAACGGTTACGACTGCGGTGTTTTCACCATCACGAATGGAATGTGTCTGGCCCTCGGTCTCAACGCCATCGACACTTACTCTGGCGAGGACCTGCCACTGCAGCGTCTTAGAATTGCGGGCATGCTGCTGAACAAGGGCTTCAGCGGAGAATTCGATCTCAGTGGCCTGTGAAGTACCGACTGTTCCCGCCCCTGGGCTCCTTACGCGAAAGGGCAATGCGGCAGAGCTCGGAGTGCCTTGGCCGGGCTTTATATACGATCAAAGAACCAACCGCCTGTCAGGGTTGAACAGGGCCGAACAGGATTGTCACGGAAGGAGAAAAGGTCACCAGAGCTAGGGCCTGCCTGCCCCATTTGCTTACTTGACCATTACCATCATCGTTTTCTCCCTGAATGGGGGAGAGAGTTACGAGCAACCAGCTGGGCGTCCACAAAAAGCGTTTGGGAGTTCTGGGATACCACATAGTAGTTTTCTTGCTGATATGTTTGTATGAGTGTTTGTTTCTATCTCGTTCTACTGCGACTCCTTGGCATTCGTCTCAGAAAGACCATTTGATGAGAGCCACGCAGGTCTCCTTGCCTCTGACGAGAGGCAAGACTCATAATATGCTGAAAGGACCCGGAAAAGGGCATTTTGTTAGTATTCACGAGTCCCACATATGCGCCCGCCGAGTGACAAAGTCATCCGTGTCTATCGTGCCAGCTGGGCTTTGCCGAGTGGCCATTTTCCGACCCGGACTTGCTAATCCAGCTCAGCCTAGCGGGGTCTGCATTGAACGAGTCTGCCGTCTCAGCTCCCCGCACGAGGCCAGGAAATGGATACGTAGAAATGTGCCTTGTCAAAGTGAATGGTAAGGTGGAGGCCGGCTCGTCCCCCCTCCTTGAGTCGCTTGATCCAAGGATCTGGTGTCCGGTGTGATGTAGGATCCGGTCCCAACCGGGTAGCAAATCTTGGGGAGGCGGTCGGTCTCCGTACACGATTGCCACTAAGAGGCACAGCCTACTTGGACCGATATCGTTGGTCCACTGGGGAAGAGACGGTGCGGGTTCGCCCACTGAATAGCCACGCCTTTATTGCTCGGGATTTCTTCTGTCGAGATTCCGGCGGCAGGCAATGCTCGGTTTCAGGCGGAACGCCCAGCATCTAGACGAGTGCGCAACGCCCCTCCTCCTGCCCGCACGACAAGGTCTTACTTGGGGGGGCTTCCCCTTCTCATCCCCATCTCCACTTCCTAGTCTCACGAGACTCTCGAATACACATCCTATTTCTAATCTCAAGGGCCCGGCCGGAGAGGCTAATGAAGAAGTGGCGGGGGCCGGGGGGTGCTTACTTGGTTCTGTTCCGAAAGTGAAATGATAATAACAATAAATAAAAATAAAATAAAAAAAGAGAGAGAGAAAAAGAAGAAGCGCGGCACTAGGGATTACAGCGTTCCATGCCTCTCTCCTAGTTCGACTATTCCACGTGCAACCCTGAAGAGGCAAAACGAGGCTGGTTGACATCTTCTTTTTGACAGGAGGCCATCAAAGCTTGGGGGATCCACGATCGGCCCAGGGGTTCAGACTGTCCCGTCGGTCTGATACTGGTGAGATGGGCGCCAAGGGACAGGCGGGAGGTGGGCATGGGGGCGGTTGAGGTGCGAAACCCCCCAATGGTCATTCGAGGGCACCCTTCCAAGGTTCGGCGACTCAGGTAGCTGCATTACGGAGGAATTAGCAGTCCCGATATGGTAAGTCGCAGATTTGCTTGGAAAAGGGTTCGCATTCGCTGGGGACGGAGCACGGCACAGGCATGGTGGGGATTATTCCTTTGCAAAACATGGCAGCGGACACTCCGCACGACGGGCAGGCACCAAGCTGTCAAACCCATTGGTTGACACCAGGCGAATGGGAACATGCGCCGAGCCCTGCCATATTGCGGCCTTGCGCAGCAACACATACCTCCATCAGTCCACATTGGAGAGACGCGGGGAGAACTGCAAGATGACCAGCAGCGCTACATCTGAAAAGAGAGAGAGAGAGAACGACAGACATTGCTGGAGTAGAGCGACTCCCACGTCGGACGCGGACAGGTCGATAATCAAGGGTCAGGCTTTTGTCCGGTGTGTCTTGGCACCAGTGCTTCAAGCAACCCGAGAGCCTCGGACTCCAAGCACGTTGGGGGGGTAGGCGAGAGCATGGAAAGAGGCAGCAAAGGCGATAGTCGGCGGGTTGCCGCAAAAACGTCGGAACAGGGTACAGCCACTGCGGCCAGCGAGGGCCGGACATGACGCTGTGGCATCGCGTTCTGAGTGCCGGCGACGTCGCCGGGGATGGGCTGCACTCGACCGCTGCCTTGCCGGCCATCCGGGTGGTGCGCGCGCACCGGATGCGAAGACTAGCAGACTCATCGGAGGCGCGAGGGTTCCGGAAATACTGCCGTCAGTGCCGAGGAGTTGGTTAAGAGTCAGTGGCGCGCAGTGCCAAGCAGGTTCTTGAATAGCATCGAATAGATCTCTCCGCCCAGCCCGATGGCATGATGATAAACTTTGAAGCCTGTCCATCAAGCGAGTCGTCAAAGCCTGGGCGCAACACGATGGCGTCACAACGCAGTCGGGCGGTCCCTGCAACGGAGGTTGATCGTATTCGCCGTTGGGTTCCCGGGTGGCGCGGCGGCGGTAACTGTTTTGTTGAGCCGGTCGGCCAAGCTCGCCCAGGCGTGCTGTCGCCGTCGCGCGTGTGTTGACTCGCGATGGCGCGAGATGAAGAGTGTAGCGTCGTGAGTCCCGAAGGCACTGCGCTGGACAAACAGCTGAGGATACGAGAGTGGATGGACATCGGCGTCTCGGGAGTGTATGGGATGGAGATTTGGATGGACAAGAGGATTTGGGCTCCCGGCGACGCCGTCGGCTCCACGGAAGTCATCTGGGTCGTCCGGGTGTCAGTCAGCTGGTGCGCACTGGCGGGCCCGGCACCGCTTTGCCGAAAGGTGCACTTGGTTTACACTATCCGTACAAGCAAGGTAGGTGCTTGGGTCAAGCGAGGCCGGCAACATACGGCATCTACCATACGCGTGGTGTACTATGCGTGCTTCCGCGTCTTCAAAACACCACAGTCAAGGCGCATGGGGGCTTCATGGTCCAGCCGGCGATGGCGAACTTCCAAGCCACGGATACGCGCGTGACCAGCCGCATTGCGTTCTGGTACCCACGGTCTCCCAGTTTCCAGCGAACAAGTCCCCCTTGTCGGATGTCGTTGGCCGGGCCCAGCCGCGTCACTGATACGTTCCACCGGAGGCCGCCGTATACAGGGCTTCCATGAACATTGTAAGGTCCATCAGGGCAGCATTGCATTATTGCCAAGGCACAGAGGTTTTGCTAGGATGGCATGGTTTAGGGTTGCCTAGCATCGCTTCAAGATGATCCAAGATATCCCGATGAGCGCTAGTCCGAAACAAGAAAAGTTCTAGAAGCAAGCAGCCTTGCCACAGTGTACCAGCAGGGCTTCCAACGCAGCCAGCAAACCCTGCTTTGCCGGCGCCACATTGGCTCTGAGTAAGGCGATGCGACAATATGGGCAAAGGGCCAAATCTATTTTTTTCGGATTGTCAGTAACATGTAGTTTTGTCAGCATCCTTCAGTTCGCAGCGGGAGAGAATGGAAACACAAAAACCAGAAAGAAAAAAGGGAAAAAAAGAACCAAGACAAAAAAATGATGTGACCAAGACTGGAAAGGCGATGGTTGTTCGTGCCAGAAAAAAAAGCTTACATAAGGCACATGGATGTACTGGTACCTAGGTATCATCTATATCTGTAGACTGCCCATCCTAGGCGCTTCCTGCATCACCGAACCTAATACCGAGCATGAGACACACGCAGGGAGGAACAGGAGGAAACGGCGATGTCAGCACGCACGGAATGTGCCAAAAGAACTTTCTTCGCGTATGCCTTTTTAGTCAACGATGACATAGCCTCGGGTCCACGCATCTTTATGCGCGCCGCCTTGAGAAATGGGGGTGGTTTTTTTTTTTTTTTTTAAACTTTGGTTAAGGCTGACTTTTCTTACGAAGGGCTGCGCGACCCCAAAACCATTCGATCCAGCATCCTTGGTCCGCCCCTCTAATCGTCACGGCCTGGACCTCTCGGTCTCCCCATTCCATTTTCCATGATGGATTCTGCACTTCTGGCCAAGTCCCCTCAGTGGGACCTCTCGGCCTCTGTGCCAAGATACATGCTCGGCCCCTCTAAACAGCGTTGGCTGATCGTTCCGGGGCGGAAAAGCTTGGGAGCAGCCACCGAAACGATGGACAGAACAACGTCACTGCTCTGTGGAATGTCGAGGATATGAACAAACCCCTGGCCGGTGAACCGCTCCCCCCTTACCTCCACGCATTCCTGAGCAAGCGAGCTAGAAAGGGAGAAAAGACGCAGAGAGGTGACCCGGATAACGCTCGCAACCGTGGAAGCCCCGGCTACGGACTCGCCGTTGGACTGGGCCGCGCATACCCGCCCTCCCTACAGGTGTGGAAGCATGTTGGCGACAAGAATCCCCCAAAAAAACATGTCGTCCTTGCCAACAACACCAGGTGCGGACACGTGCACCCCTGTCGCCGCCTGAGCGGGAGAAATGTTCTGGAAATTGAACCGACACACAAGATGCGTCGATCTGGGCCGAGACATATGGCTGGATGGACGCCAAAGGTACCGTAATACCGTCGCATGCGTGCATGCATGGCCTGCATGGAAGAGCGGGAGAACCCCCCGCCCGCAGCAGCAACAACAACTTCTGCAGCGCGCTCCTATCCCGTTGCTTCATTTCCCAAGTGTCAGTCAGCATCAGCGTTGGTGGTCAATCGACCTCGCCCAGGGTGGATTTGAGCCGGCCTGGAAGCTGCTTCGCAAGGTTCAACAGAGCCAAGGTATCAAGGCCCAGCAAAACCAAACAAACCCGCCAAAGGATCCCGGCTAGCAAACGAAGCCTACACACTGTTTCTTCTGTCCAACCTCAACCTTTTTTCCTCATTCGGTTTTGGCGGAAGGCAAACATGCAACCTGACTACGGTAACCCGCCCGAACCTCCCTTTCTGGCCATCGCCTCTGCGGCGTACAGGAACCCTCAGCGTTGTCGCCTGGCCACGGGTGGGTGGCCTGTCCTGGTCGCTCACCCCGTTCTCTGTCCTGCCCTGTGCCGTTGCGCCCAAGAAAACCGATCAACTTCCAAGCTTCTTCGCAATGTGTGCATTCTTTTCCACCGCTGCCCTGCCTTGTCTTGATGATGCTCGCCCAGCTTGCGCAGCTCGTCCATGTCGTCGCCGCACACCGCCACAGCGCTTGGCATCTGCCCTGCTCAGCTCGTTTGCGTAACCACGACGGCCCCCAATCAACGTAACCGTCAGGCGCCTCGTCGCAAACAGTTGGTGGACGGCACAGTTTTGGGCCCCCCAGGCTCACGCGTGGGCCCCAGCCATGCGTTGCACACTATTCGTTGTGCTTGGCCGTAGGGTGTTTGTCTACGGGACCTGTGTTGCTTCGTGTGCAGTGTCGCGAGCTCGGTTGAACAAAAAGCAGCTGCTCTGCCTGGGATTGGGCATTGAGGCTCGTACGTCCGTCCTGGTGCCATCCCAGCCACTGATGCTCCGCAACTCAGCAGATCAGGTTCGACCATGTTTGTGTATGTGGAATGTGCAAAATGTCTGAGACAGCCTTGGCGTCAACCAAAGAAAACACCAGGACGATCCAAGGTCGATACCTAATGCAAAGGAAATAGACCCCGGCCTGTCAAGACCCCATCTCTGCTTCTTCTCGTTTTCCACCCACTGCCCATACCAATACAAATAACGTAGCACCGAATGAATAGATATACCTATATAAATCAGTTAAAACTAATACCAGGCTATTGCATTTACTATTAAGCATGCTTGCTATGTATCTCAAGTGCGTTTTGTAGTCTAGTTATTATCAAATCAACACTTTTGTTAATAGCCTTGGGGTGGATGTGGTGTGGGAAAGTAGGTACTTATGGTGTGCCATCTTTTTTGTCATTAGGGTGCCCGCCCATCCCCCCCCCCCCCTCGTCACATTGATCGGCGGCCGCTCCTTTTACTCTATTCGCATACGGAACGGCTGCGACTGCAACCCTCCCGGGACATGCAGCGTAACACATCGACGCACTCTCTCACACAAGAAACGGCCAATGGCACTCGTGAATCCTGAGTGCTAATCACACGCGGCTCCTCCGAGAGGCCATGCAGAGAAGAGAGCACAGTCTTGGTAACAGTGCTTATTTTGCCACACGACCGATCGCCACACCCCTCGGCGCCACGAAAGCTCTGGCAGCAGAGCGTTGGCAGTCCATATCCATTACCAAGCCGCCCATGCCTTTCTCCTCCATATCGGGATTGCACGGGAGGTGCTCTCGCATACCGATACCTCTACCTCGAGCGAGGCAGACGGGGTACCGGAACTCACTTGCCGCCCATCGATGCCGTGTGCACTAAGACAAAACAAAACAAAAGACGTGCCACACCCCCAGATTGGCCATCTCCAGCCACACATGCTATGCCCACGATCGATCACCCAAAGCTTGCAACCCGTCTGTTCGCAAATCGCAAGCAGCCACCCCGCCCCGCCTCTGCCAATCTTCCCAATGTACGGATAAGTGGCTGGACTCCCTGACAGGTCCGCGGTCATTACCATACTCAGGCCGCCGGTTGCCAAGGCTTGAGAGGTGGAGGGGATGGCGGCTTGCAGCGGCTTGCAGCGGCAGAGGCCCACGCTACCTGCTAAACCAAATGGTACGCACGACGCAGCGCGCAAGAGAACCCACGATGCGAGGGGATTTCGCTCGCCTGATGATCCGATGAATATGACTTCATAGCGCATTCCCCCACATAGTCGGACCCGTCTCGGCTCAAGAGGTCGGACACTAGCCGCAGCCTTTTGGAAGGCAACTCGCCGACAAGATATGCCGTCATTGGGGTTCTGGAACGGATGAGGCCGGTAGAAAGGGAAAAAAAAAAAAAAACAATGAACGGCAGGTAATCACAGGCAGGCGCCCCTGCTTCCGACACCGTTCAGGCCGTGATTCTACGAATACGGACGGCCTTGGGTCTTGTGAGACCTTGCTCTCACAGTCTGGACAGACCTTCCCAGCATCCTCGCCAGTCGCTTTCACGGAATGCCCTCGTCAGCGATAGAGGCATATTCATTAGCGGACTGGAAGCGAGGCATCAAGCCCCAGGTTGTCTTCAACACCTTCAGAGCTTCCGGGGGACCGTCTGTCGGGGTCCTTTGGGACGGGGGGGAGAGGGAGAGGGAGAGGGAGAGAGGGAGAGAGAGAGAGAGAGAGAGAGAGAGAGAGAGAGAGAGAGAGAGAGAGAGAGAGAGAAAGCAAGTAGTGACGAAGACCAGGCCACACAGACCCCCCGAAGCTCGGACACTTGAGGTAAAAATACCCACCAACCATGGCTTCGGACGAATCGCCATCGCGGCCGTAGCTAGCTCTCCTTCACTCAGCTGCCATGCCCGGAAACAATGGATACCCCCGACTCTGGTCTCGGGGGGTCCTTCTAAACCTTTGAGAGTGTTTGGGGCGATGCATGATACGGCCTTGAACATCTTGGAGCTCTTGAGGCTTAATCAAGCTGCCGCTACTGGGCGTCAGCGCCAGGGTTTCCCTTTGCTTCGATTTGCACTCGACAGGCTTTCGGCCCCAATGGATTGCTCCATCAGAACCCCCTTCCCCACAGTGCTCAATTGATTGTGCTGTGTTGTCGTCTCTGGGGGAGTGGGGGCTGTAGGACAGAAAACAGCTTTGCGATCGGGATTTGCGATCAGTGACAGATAATCTCATCTCAAGCCGAGCCGGTGATGGAGATTGATTGACGTGTCGTTTCTCCCCATTCAACGACGCCAAGGCGTCCCCAGCAGCATTCCCCCCTTCCTCATGCGGGCGCCAGATGACTTCAAGTGTCACTTTCTGCTTTTGGAAGGTTGGCAGACATGGGAGGGTGGCGGCATGCAGGATGCCGTAGGCCCAAGTCTTGATTGTTGATCCGGGAAGAAGAGTCGCGGCGATGGGGACAGAAGCGCAAAGGACGCACCTCACCATAGTCTCATTTGACGTCCGATGTGAGGAGCCCGGGAATCAGTGGCAAGGAGGGGACAGGCGGCGTACCGTACCCGTGCGCTGAATCGGCGTCAGAAAGGAGATATGACGGCATGCCCTTGAAAGCGGCACATCGCATCACCGTCTCACCCTTTCTCCCATCGTCCCTGGTTCCTAGCACGGACCGAGCACGACACGCCATCTCTCTCTCTTACGGGCGTGACGAAGGGCTGGGGATTCTTCTAGACGACCTTGGCTCCGACACACGCGCCCGCATCGCAACCATCATCATCCTCATCATCATCATCATCATCGTCACATGGCATTATGCCGCGATCGGAAAGTCAAACAGCAGCGTCCCACTAGCGGGCGTGTTGATCAGACCGCAACCCATACACTAGTATACGCTACATTATGGCACGCTGTTATTGCTAGTCCACCACACTGCCTAGCCTCCCCAGAACATGGAAGATGGTTTACCTACGGTAGACACTGCTACCTCAGCGCGCAGCCTGCGCTATCCCATTAATCGATACACACCTAATATAAACGTACCTGCACGGCGTCCTTGGAGCTGGGGTAAAGGGGGGTAAGAGATGCGTCTATATGCACGGAGGAAGAGACGAGAGGTTCGGAGAGACGGGCGTGGAGCACAGTGGATGTGGAAGAAACAATGCCAAGCTCAAGATAGGCCGGGGAAGGTGAGCATCGTCGCATGGGCATAAACAAAGCCCGGATGACACAAGACGAGGAGATGGAGGAGCAAGCGCGCCAGGAATGGCACTGACGCTGGCCAGTCGCGCGATCCACACGAATGCTCCGCACCGGACCGGTTGGTATAGTGAGACCCGCTGGGCTATGCTTCACCCTAATCACGGTCAAACATGCCAGAAGCGTGTCCACACACGGATTCATCAACTCAGCCATTGAGGAGACGAAAGAGAGCGATACGATTGACGATACGGAAGAGAAACAGCAAGTGGCCCAGGACTCATACCCTTTGGCTTGTGCTCTCTGAGCTATTCTGTTGACCTTGTTTCCGCCCCCCCCCCCCCCACCCCTGGTTCATATTTTGTTTTTCGCTAGAGGCGAGCCCGGATGGCCTTGTGGGGCCGGCTAGAGGAAGGCTGGGACTGGATTGGTTCATGGCAGCGGCGAAGCTGACAGAGAGCGAAACGGATGATGAGGCGGAGAGATGGCTGAAGGGTCAAGCGAGAGCGTGGAGAATGTCGGCGAGAAGGCAAAAGGGGTACGCGCACGGATGGCATCGTTTGGAATGAGGCGTGTCAAAGCCGTGAAAGCGTCCATATGCCACAAGGATCCGTACGTGTAGGGGACCGCATACCCGAGCGTGGTGTTTGTCGCCCGGGTTCGGAGCTTGGCCCGAGAGCAACGGTTGGGCTGTGTTCAGGCAGTCTCTCCGTCCCGGAGAGAGGACGGAGCGTCAAGCGGATAAGATGTATCCGTACTACTAGCACATCACGAGCTGGAACGGAGGGGCTTTGTGGATGGGCGCCAGGTGAGGGTAAAACGGGGCAGACGGAGGAAACGGCCACGGAGCCAAGCAGAGGAGCAGGACGGCTGGCACCGCGATCATGATGACAGTCTGGAGTCTCCTCTCATGGTTTCCCCAGCGTCCAGCGTCCAGCATGGGGGCGGCAGAGTGAGGCTGTGAACCACAACGGTGGGCTTGGCGGCGCGGATGAAATGCCCGTCTGTCATGCCCGTTATCGTAACCTGTGTGGGTCGTCACGCCGTGCGAAGGGTGAAACGGTGAAGCAACATACGGTAGATCGGTCGCGATGAGTCGGTGGGAAAACGGGGCACAAGTTGTTGGCAGCGTCTAGACCCCCAGCGTGAGGAGAAGGCCCAGACACTAATGCAAAGTGTTTCCGTGTACCGAGTGGACAACGCAGAATACGCAAGCGGGGATCGAGGTTTTTTTCTTTTCTTTTCTTTTTTCTTTTCCTTTTCTCTCCCTTTCCCCTCCTCTTCTTCTTCCTCCTCTTCCCCATTTCTTCTCATTCTTTCCTTTGCAAAAAGGGGATCATACGGGCAGGGGGGAGGTAGGGGGGCGAAGAACAAGACCAATACGATACTTGGTACTCATAGACAGGAGGATGATGGGAAAATGCACAAAAGATGGTGCCTAGACCTCAATCCCCCCCCCCCCCCCCCCTTTAGCGGTTCCGCGGGCTGGCCGTTCCCAGCACACCCCTGTCTCGCCCCCTTCTTCTAAACGTTCCATTCGCCTTCCATTCTGGTGCCTCTGCCCGACTGCCAATTTTTCATAATTTTTTTCAACTTTCGTTGCCGGCTTTCCCTAAAAGGGGACAATCCGACCACGAGAGGCCGTCATTGGATCGCTCAACCCCGGTCGATGCCTTCTAGCGCGCTCTAGAGTGCCTTCTCCACCTAGGCACGGATACACATGTCTTCCTTCCTCCTTCCCACTATCAATGGCCCCACTCCCCCCTCCTGTCTGTCTGCTTTGGCTCACGCTCTGCCAGGCCCAACTCAGAGTTTTTTTTTTTTTTTTTTTTTTTTCTTCTTTTTTCCCTTCTCTTCTGCTTCCTCTTCCTTCCCTTCCTTCCCGCCTTTCCATCCTGTCTTCCATCAGTCTTCCATTCCGTCCGTTGTGCATTGCTCGGCCCACCTCACTTGTGCCCATCCTGCTAATGCCCGTGCCCTGTAAGAATAAGGAGAGCACCCCAGACCACAACCCCTGCGATGACGCGACCCCGTAAAATAATGACTGGCCACATAAGCCCGTCCAGCTCATGACAGCTCGCTCGGCTTGTCTGGACTTGGGCTCCCACCCGAGGAATGCCCTTTTCACACAGCCTGACCACACACACATACAGCCAATACTCCCCCCGCCTCTGTGCCACTCCGTCATCGCAAGAGCAACGCGTCGGCTGTTAGTCACAGCATGCCTCCACTGGTACCCGCCCGCGCCATACAAATCATGTACCTACCTCTCGACTCCCCCGAGCCCTGTGCAGTGAGTGTACAATCTGCACAAGGGCTCTCTCTCTCTCTCTCTCTCTCTCTCTCTCTCTCTCCTCTCTCTCTCTCTCTCTCTCTCTCTCTCTCTCTCTCTCTCTCTCTCTCTCTCTCTCTCTCTCTCTCTCTCTCTCTCTCTCTCTCTCTCTCTCTCTCTCTCTCTCTCTCTCTCTCTCTCTCTCTCTCTCTCTCTCTCTCTCTCTCTCTCTCGCTGTCGCTCTCGCTCTCGCTCTCGTGTGTGTGTGTGTCTTCTCTCACGTTCTGACCGAGCCTCGTCGTTGTCTGCCTCGCCTGGTACCCAAGACAACAGGTCCGCAGCGATAGACAGACGGGTACAAGGGGCGACGGCGACGGCGACGATGCCGTGTTTCGAGGTAGCAACGGGATAAAAAGAGACCAAAGAGATGCCATGCACATCCCCATGGCTTGGTTACCATTGGACCGTCTGCTACCTTCTCCGTCCGGGCAATGATGTGCCACCTGCCTCGTCTCGTCTCCTTTGCCCGATATACCCCTGCTAGACCATAGGCATTTCCGTCCAGGGTGGGGCCGGTGCCATGCTGCGGATACTTGCGTCGACGCTCATCACCGCGTACCACAACCACTTTGCTTGCTCGCCGTCGATACCTTTGCTGCGGCCTGGCGCTTTGTACCTACCCTCCCTTAGCATCAAGGGCTTGTTCTCGCATCCCCGTTATCAGGCCCCCCTCTCACCCCTGCTTAGCATGCCTGGCCTCGTCCACCCGTCCAGCGCGTTGTCCGGGTCTCCTCCTTCTCCTCCTCCTCCTCCTCCTCCCCGACAGGCGAACGAGAGCCATTGACTACGTTGAGGCCGCCCTTGCTGGTGCTGGTCTGGAAGAAGATGGGGAATGATCATGGGTGATATGGAGATGTGTAATGGACCCGATTTGATGTGCTTCCGCCCCCTCCCCCTAAAGGCTTCTTTCTACTCCGTGCTGCGTACGCATACAGATACACTACGAAGTTCCTGGGCACTTTCTACCCCCCCTGCTTTCCTATCAGCAAGGGTCGCTCTCGCGGCGCGCGCGTGCGTGTGGGTGGGTGGGTAGGTGGGCTTGTACTCCCAAAGGGGCCGTGGCAAGGTACTCCTACTCGGTGCCTCGCGCTGTAGCGTGATGTCAAGCAGAGGCGAAAGGGTGCGGGTACGTGTCCCAATCCACAGCAGGTACCTGGTATACATGGACCAGAACACGCTAGCTGGGTGCGGAGCACTCCCTCTCACTTGCCCCATACCATCCTGACCTGGCCTTGCTCCAGCATTCCTTGCCTTCCCTCGTCGCCTGCGGTACGGTACCGCCGTCTCCCAAAAGGTACCTCGTCCGAGTACTCCTCCTCATCCTTTTCCTCCTCTACGGGGCAGCGCTTTTAGCTATCTCATGTCCTCTCCTCCTACCCGTCCCCTTCCTTCCTACTCACGAATTGCTTCACCTGCTCTCTCCTTCTCACAAACGCCCGAACCCGCTATCGACATTTCTAGACCCTTTTTGCCTTTCTCTCACTTCATCCATTCTCTCACGATAATACATCGTCTATCCACCCGGCCATCCATGACAACCGGTTAACTTCGCCTGCCTGATACACACCTACGCATAACACATACATCGTCGTCGACGACTTTCACCCTCGCGCCATTACAACCTGAACCTCTCGAATCTGCTTTTTTTCCAACCCCGTCTTTCACTCGCTCGCCGCTGTACCTCTTTTTAGGCTCTCGTCCCATCAACCGTTAGCTTCAGCAAGCAACCTGCTTTTGTACAGTACCGACGGTTTCGACCACCACGCCCCGCCACGTTTCCTTCGATCAGCATCCGCATCCTGGGTTCGCAATAGCCTGGCATCAGTAAGACGTCACGCCGCTCCTCTGCAGGCCTCAAACAAAAGGGAAGGAAAGAGGATCCCCTCTCCACGCACCGTATCGAACTCTTGACTGTACTGGACGACGACCTTGGAACGTGTGGCTTGGTTGCATTCCGCATAGATCTCCCCGGCGTCGACCTTGGTGGCTCACCTGCATTCTCGCCCGTGGATTCGCTGTTGTTGGCGACGTTCTGCAAGCAGCTTTTTCCACATTCACTGCCGATTGCGACGAGTCAATTCCATTCCCGTCACCAAGACACTTCTAGCGCGCCCAGATCCGTCTTAGTGCAAGCCTCTTTCGAAGCCCGCCTTGGGACATCGCTCTCATCTACAACGCTCTGGGCTATTTACCCTGCCTATGCCCCAGCCCGTCCCAGCACACCATCTCTCTTTCAAGGATAGATACCCATGTTGCATTTCTTGTGATCCGACACTTCGAACCACGAGCCCCTACCAACACACAGCGCAAACCACCAAATCGACCCGCGATTAACCGACTCTCAACCCCAACCGACACCTCGTCGAGGATCTGCTGATTAGGAATCCGAGTGGCATCGTCGAGCTTTGACCCGACAGCCAAGGAATTGAGTTGCTTGGTATTCGACACGCCGCCTTGAGAGCAGTACATCCATCGCACGGGACGCCTTCTATGGGTTTGTCGAGGCACGTCTAGGCAAAGCAGACTTTCCTCTACACCCTGCCCCGTTGCTATCTCACGGAGCAGCACATTTTGTCACCTTTATTATTTTTATTGTCCCGACGACCTAGCGTGGAGATGAAAAGGTCCAGGATAAGAACACACTCCCCCATCTACCTGAGCCCATCGCCATCCCCCGAGAGGGAACTGTCTCCACCCAGTCCGGCCCCATCAGTCACGGACTGGAAACGCACCACCATCATGTCGAGGTCGAGGCCCACCAGCGGGGCCTTGATGCCGGGCGCCGTCATCTTGACGCCGCCTTCTCTCTCGGAGATTCTATCTAATACCTCGTCCCCGCCATGGACGTTGACGGCCTTCATGGCCTATCTCTCTCAGAACCACTGCTTGGAGACGCTCGAGTTCACCATGGACGCAGAACGATACCGCAACGCCTATCAACAGATCATTACTCACAAAGAATGGGCCGGCGACGGCACAGAACACGTCTGCTCGCTGTGGGAAAAGCTGATGCAGGCATACATCATCCCATATGCACCCCGAGAGGTCAACCTGCCTTCGCGCGTGCGGGACCGCCTCATGGCGCAGCAATGCCCCCCTATCCCTCCTCCTCCTTCCGAGCTGGATGAGGCCGTCGGGATTGTGTACGAGCTCATGAACGATTCTGTCCTCGTACCCTTCATCGAGTCTGTCATGCCCGGTCACGGCGACGTGCGCATGGACGACGAAGGCTATGATGCGCGGCAAGGACGCTCTCGGTTGCAGGTGGAGGTGGCCGGTGCCAGGTTAGACGAACCCAAACGGTCTCCAAAGTTTCTGCCTCAGCTGATTGTCGGTCGCAGCGGAGCCACCAGTCGTTCTGCCTCTGCGTCGGGCATGGAGCGTGAGGGCCTCACCGACGATAGTGGGAGCGCCGCCTCTCCCGGCACGGAACCCATGACGCCACCCACCACGCCGCCCACCTCGGATTGGACTTTCAGTACCTCTCCCGGCGGCCTCCAGCGGGCTTTGACGGCCCACACCAACGGCTGGAAGAAGGTCGGCGCGAAGCTGGGACTGCACCGCAAGTCACGGTCCAACCGCCACAGCCACGCGCCGTCGTCGGCGCCCATCAACGACGCAGACGTTAATATGGCGGAGGCCAGCCGTCAGAGCAACCCATTATAGGAACCAGAGGTCATGCCACCAACCACATCCACCACCCCAGCGACATCGTCTACCCACCTCCCGTTGGACGGTTTCTCGCGTGTCCGTCACCTATTCAACCCCTGGGAGGAGCCCCATCCAGGCAGCCGATTCCCTCTCACGGCGGCGGAAGAGGCGAGCAGGGCCTCGGAGAAGGTTGCCCTCGCCGCTTCACGACACGTTGATGGTGGATGCAACGGTGGCATGGCCGCAAAGGAACTAAATCCGTACCGCAACAGCCGCCCCTGGTTGGTACGACGCCCAATCCGCGTCCGGTCACGCACCCCGGTCCCGTTTAAGATCACGACTGAGATCGCAAATGACGCGAAGCTCACAGAGATGCCGGCATTCGGAAGCGTCGGCGTTCCTTCTCCCGCATCGGCTACCCACGCCGCGCCAGAAGCGTTGAGCGATAAGATCAAGGGCGACGCTGTGCCGGCAGCCGCTGCCCTCGACGTCAAGCCCAGCGAGCTGCCATTGCCGATGTCCCCGTCGATCGACTGCAAGTTCACAGATTTCTCCAACCTGCTCGGCATCAGGGTGCAGCCTCCGCCCGAGGAGGAACCTGTCGTCGTCGCCACCACCGGGGCCGGGTCCTACTGCCGCGCCGCGTCCGACGAAGACATTTATGGCTGGGATGCCGAGCTCGAGCGACAGAGCCGGCTCACCAGCCCCGTCCTGGCTTGCCCGTACGATCAGGACTACCAATACCGCCGGACCAGCATTACCAAACGCAGCCTCCTGCACCGTGTTTTCAGCATGGGGAACTCACTCAGAGATTTTGATGACATGGAGGTACGCCGTGCCAGCAGCACCTCCAGCTAGGCCATACACATACACACACATACACACACACGATATACGTACGAATGGGTCAGCCTTGCCTTGGAAGATCGGAATACTACTCAGCTTTCATTCGAAGCCATGATACCATTTCTCTCCACATATTTTCCCCGGCGTTACTCAGTTCTTTATTTTACCTTTCGACGTTTGTATTTTTGACACCAGGCCACACTTTGACGTTTTCTGGCGAGAAGACATTATCACGACCGCATTATTTCGGAAAAGAAAAGGGGATCATAGACATGGGCTCAGCACACTTTATATGAGGAGTTATTTTGGCATTTACAAGGCTTGGGCCTGGAAAATCTCATGATGCATTGCGAGGAGCTTTGGTGAGAAGCGGCTGCTTTTACTTTCAGCGTAAAACACGGTGTGAAAGGCATTGTGAGCTCCCTGGGGAGCTGGAATACGCCCCCTTGTGTAGCTCGCTGGCGTAGGCATACATGGAATGTTAAGACGAGGTTCATGATTATGTTTTAAAAAGGCGTGTTGTATCACGTCCCTTGATAGGATCCGAATGTCTTGCATAACAAACAGAGCTATTTGGTCCTCGTACTTGATTCCACCTTGATTGTTGATTCGTCGATGATGCCCTCCATCGGAGCGAGAGCATAACGCGTGACAGATCACAAGGTCACTCAGCACCGCGGACCACGATGGCACCGGCTGTTTCTCGGTCCACTCTTCAAGACTGGCCGTCCAGGTGCCTCCACGCCCGGTTCACATCCTGGGGGGGGGGGGGGGGGGGGGGGCGGGCGAACTCAATACCACCCCCCGGGCGTTTCTCATGCTATCCCAACGATGCAGAGCAACCCAGACGTCGCCCAATTGGATGGAATAAGAGGGACAGGACAGTCTGTCCGAGACAGCTCCACTACTGAGACAGTCCTCTTTGTTATCGACAAACTCTGTCCCGCTTCCGACAGCCTTGCTCATTTTACGGGCGTTACGTGCCGTACCGTACGTGTGGGCGCAGGCGGCCGACAAGGCTTGCAAGAACGGACCAGATTCGACGGCTGCCCGGCAGAGGTTAGCATACGGGCGAAAACGGAAGAGAGGGACGCTCCAGTTTACTGTCCCGTCACTCGAGCTCTTGGTGCCGCCTGGCCCATTCCAGCTCCTCGGCCATGATGTCGATGACCTTGGGCAGAGCTTCGAGCGAAGCCTAGGCGTGCTTGGGGGGGGGGGTAAAGCCCTGATCGCGGCCGTCCTTGGCGGCCAGGAGGGAGGGCGGTCGTTAGAGTACGTATAGATGGGATCTTCCGGCAATACAAACACGAGCCCTTATGTCTGCGCGCCCCGGCCCATGACAACAATCACCAACCAGAGAGGTCAGGATAAGCAAGAGTTGCGACGTGCGCCGCGGCGGTCCAGCGGCCAAAAAAAAGGCACGTGCGACGGGGGGCTGCAAAAGGAGCAGCACCGGCGATCGATGTGCCGGCCGCGAAGCGTCGCAGATTTGGAAGCAGACGTAGAGGCCGGCCGAGTAGCAGATGACGGCGTGCCTGCGGCGGGATAGACAAGAAGCTTTTGGCTCTACTCTGCTCTGCTCTGCTCTGCTCCGTCTTTTATGCCCAAAATTGCCACGTCGTAACACAGCGAGCGGAAGGTGACTGGCTATGCTGGACAAACGTTTGTTTACACTGTTTGGCCGAGATGGAGCGGTGTATCGTGTGGTCTCGTCTACAGCCGCGGCCTCGCAGCATCTCGACGGCTCCTTAAGTCGCATTTTCCTGATTGCACCTGCGGTCGGATGCGCCCGCCTGGGGTGCTCCTCCTTGTTGGCCCCGGCCCCTGCCCATGTCCAAGCTCAAAATCGACTACATCCCAGACATACGCAGTCCGGCAAGAATCGACGTCAGATGTCGGACGGTGCGGACCACTCAATGCCTGCCGTTCAAAGCCTCCGAGAAGGCGTCCTGCACACGGCACATGCATGCTACACTACATGTGCAAACCGTCGAATCATCTCCCCCCCAAACTAGCCGAGCACATGTGGTTCATCCAGTTTACATATTCGCGACGGTCAACAACACCAGACAAAAACCTTGATTACTATTAAGAGTATGTTTCTTTTGCACAAGGGCCTCCCACCTGTCGCCTGACAAGAGCTATCCTGGGTATCTATTCATGCTTCCTGTCCCCTCTTTACTCGAACAACGGAAAGGAAACCTATCCCGACTCTGGTCAACGCCATGCCGAACCTATTTCACAAGCTAGCTTCGTCATTACCGGCCCTCGATGGCGATGGTGAACAGCTGGTCCACGAACGTCGCCACGTCATTCACCCTGTCCACAGCGACGTTTGAACTCTGCGTGCCGCCGCCGGCGTGGACATCGGTCCTCACCTCGGCCACCTGCAGCGTTCGCATCTCGATGGCGCCGCTGCTTGTGCTGTTGCTGCGCCTATCATCCCTGGCGACCTCGTCCATCTCACCGCCCACGTTGGCCACGATGTTACCCAGAGGCTCGCTTGCCCGCCGGTCCATCAAAGTCGGCGTCCGACGGTGCAACGTCCGCGCTTCGGGGGCCGCCAGGTGCGTGATGTCGTCGGCGTTGGAGACCTCAACTCGGATCTCTTCCGACACCATGATGCCGCCAAACGGCGACGACTGACTGACCGGCTCGTGATTCGTGTATGCCGGAGGCGCCGCGTCGAAGCTCGAGGCGCCCGGAGACATGGCATCGCTGTCGCGACCTGCCGTCCAGAGCTTGAGGGTCGAGCTCGACTCGTTCGAGTGTGTCCCCATTGAGGAGCGCCCGAGCACCGTGGAGACGGGTTTCCCGTCCGAGTCTACCGGGTGCAACGAGTTCGGTCCACTGAAGCTGTAAAAGCGCGACGAATAGCGAGACTGTCTCCTGCTATGCAACGCCGGGCTTGGCTTTTCGGGGGGCACGGACTGGAGAACAGGCGCCAGCTCACGATGCACTGACTGCGTGAAGGCAAGGTGGCGCGACGTGTCGCGGCCAACAAGCTGGTGGACCTTGAAGAAGTTCAACGGGATGAACTCGCACTTGGGGCTGATGAAGTTGACATGAATCGGAATCACCAGCCGAAAGGCGATCAGGCTCGTCGGGAGTGGCTGGGACGCCTCGTTGGGGGTCTGAATCGCCGGCAGCGTGACGACAGTGCTGGTGAGGATGGCCTCGTTGAAGATCGGGTCGTCAACCCAGGTGCGCAGTGCGTTGAGGCTGTCCATCAACTGGGACGCGAATTGTACCTCACGGGTGCCCACATTGGGCATGGAGGCTAGCGCACTGCTCATGCTGAGGGTGTTCAGACGGTCCAGCTGTCGGAGGAAGGTCAAGTGCCACTGCTCGATCCGGTCGATGGGCATCTGCACGCTGGGCAACAGGTGCCGGGCTCCCTTCCGGACGGCCACATCAAAACCATAGCTGCCCACGCGGGCGCGGATGCCGAAAAGCCCCATGTGTACGCCCGGCTCCAGCTGGTTGTCGTCGTCGGCGTACGCGGCCATGTTGTACAGCTTCGACTCCAGGTCCGCCGACTTGATTTGCATGCTGGTCCCGATGATACTGCTGACTTGGCGAAGCTCCGCAAATCGGTACCCGGCGGCCTCCAGCCTCTCGATCTCTCTGTCAGTCTGCACTCGGCGTACCAAGAACATAAGGGACCCTCGTCCGAACTCGTGGACACGCCGGTGGCCTACCCCCTTCTCTGCTAGATCGCCGCTATTGCTGGTCGCCTCAACCTTTCTTGTTATCCCATCAGGCCGCAGGACGGGGGAAGCGTCTGGTCGACTGCCTGCGTCGCATCCCGGGCGTTCGCCGCTAGCGCCGGTCGGCAGGATCTCGTCCCACAACAGGCCGACGGAGGTCAGGTGTTCCTTCATCTTCTCGGCAAGGCCGACGGCAGCGACGCAGAAGAGCTCACGGAAGATGACGTCGTAATTCTCAATGAGCTCGCCGTGTTCGTTGATGAGCTGGATGCCGGCACGAGTATCGCGGTCGCGGCCACGCCTCGGGAGGTGAGCCAAGTGGTTCGCCATGCTGCCGACGAGCGTCGAGATGCCAGACCAGTTTCGCGAAGCCTGGAACATCCACAGAAACAAGGGGTGGGCGATGTTGAAGTTGTCACTGGCGTTCTTCTCGAGGAACGTGTCTGTGATCTTCTCACTCGGAATCAGGCCGTCGGGGTTGACGAGGATGCGATTGTGCTTATCAAAAACAGCGGCCGCGAGAACCACTTGCTGTGCCTTGCTGGCGTACCGCTTCATGATGCGGGCAGTATAAACAGCCGTCCCGCCCATGACGCAGCAAGCACCGACCGACTGTCCCGCAGCGTTAATGACCTGAGAACTCTCCAGAAACAGCGGCGTGGCCGAGCTTACCAGGCAAATGACAACAATGACGGTTGTGTTGCGGGACAACTCGTTGCTGCCGGTGTTGAGGCGCACAAGCTGGTACTCGGTGCCGGTGGAAGCGCACCAATGCATGCCGGAAACGGCGCCGGCCAGGACGACGGAGCACGCGGCGCGCTTCCACCAGGACGTGGTCCAGGCGGCGCGGAAGACGAAGAAGAGGGCAAGGGCGACGATGCTCGCGGCTGTGGCGATGAGCGCCGCGCCAACGACGTTGATCGGATTGTAGATACAGATGTAGTTGTCGATGGAGTTGTTGCCGAGATAGTGCATGCCGCAGATGGCGGCACCGGCCAGGACGCCTCCTACAGAGACTCGCCACCACGAGACGGTGTTATTGATACCGACGGCGACGAAGGCGGCGAGTAGCACCGCAATGGGGACGAAGAAGGACAAGGCGGTGAAGCCGCTCGAATACGCGATCTGCAACTCGGGCTCTCCGTCGGCCAAGTCGATGGCACGGTTGCCGATGAAATGCTGAGAGAGATGTTAGTTCGCAAGCCCCCCCCCCCCCCTGGCGGGCGACGGGACCCGGCCGACTCACCATGCACCAGATGGCGATTCCGCCCATCGTTACCGCGGAGCTGACGAGGAGGAGACTGTTGCAAGTGTAAGCCGGACGCCGCCCCAGACGGGGGTTGAGGGGTCCCTACTGGTTGAATTTGCCCTTGGGTGAGGTTCGTCTGTTCAGCAGCTCGAGAGTGGAAGCCGCGCCGATAAGACTGACGGCGAAGCTGAGAGTGATGAAGCCGCCGTTGAAGGCCCTCGGAACCACCTGCCCATGGTACCTGGAGAACAGGTCCTCGATCGTTGTGGACATATTGGCGGCGCTTGACTGGGAGAAGCCACCCAGGTAGATTCGGTCTCGAATGTCTCTCTCGCTCGCGGTGCCCGGTCGTCGTGTAGATATATCTTTCGACTCGCGTGGCAGGCCGGAGAATGAGAATTCCGTTGGACGAGTTTAAGAGAGTCTTGGGGAGGAGGGCGTGGTTTCCCCATGAAAGACCGGGGGTCCATCCAGGACATATCATGGGTGTCAGGGTGAGACAGAGAAGCGGCGGATCGGGACTGGCTGACGCTTTTGGCGCGACGCTTGTTCGCGAAGCATGGCTCTCATCTCAATACGGGCTAGCTAAAGGGATGTTTCCCGCCTTTCTTCAACCTCACCGAACGCGACAACCGTCAGCTAGTTTCGAGCCAACAACTGCAGAAATAGTGGACGGGCCTATTCCTCGTTTAGCCAAGGGCCGGACGCCCTAGGGGTATTGTATACCTCAAGGTTCCAAGTTGGTCAACTCGAGTGCATCGGGGGATTTGTCAGTAACGAGCAGCCAAGCCGATCAAGATCTGAACAAGCCTCGTCTCCCACTATGAATGTCGCCGACCCTCGACCTCGTCTCTCTAGCTCGGACCCCTTTACCGGCCGTGATGGCCTAGCGCGGAAAGAGAATCTGGTCGTCGCGCGAGGTGTTGTACTCGGACGGCGTGGAGATTGGCCTGTTTCCTGATCTAAACAAAGAAGTGCCTTGACCAAACACTGTGACGACCGGCGCGGTTCAGGGACACGGAGGATTTGACGGGAGAAGCAGGAGCCCCAGCTTCCTCGCGAGCGACACATCCACCGAAATGCTGTGGGCCATTGGGAGAAGAAACGACACATTCAGCCACTCGTGGCTGGCGCGATGCAGGGAAACTGCGTACTGCCCAGCCATAGCCAGTCATGGCCAGTCCGAAGTCGCCATCTCGTGAAATGTCGTAGACACGCAGAAGGAAGAGACACCGACCAGCAGCTATCAATCGCAGACCGCCACCGAGGGGCATGCACCACCCAAAGGGTGGGATTCCAAGACCATCAAAGCGACAGAAGACAAGCGGCACGAGAGACATGACACGATCAAGGGAGATGGTACCAACAGCCCATGACTGCCGCCCTCAGAAGAATCGCAGGTCTTGTCCGACAATGACTTTCACAGGTTCTCTCTGGGGAGGCGCCGCTTAGGCGACTAAGCCTGACGCCACGGCCGAGCGCGGTCGAGCAAACGGTTGGCTCGAGAATGTTAGCCGGGGTTGCCGCTCCCCTCTGCACGACCGACGCAAAATGCCAGAGACAATGCGAGAACAGACGAGACGGATCACGATCAGTTCCGTGGTTTCTGGCCACTATCGAAAAGGATTCGAAGGATGGAGATGACGACGGCCTAGGATGATGCGTTCGGTTCGCCCAAAAGCAAACAGTGTTCGCATGCTCCAAATGGAAGTATGAGTGGGGTTTGGACGAGATGGATGGCACGATCTGCAGTAATCCCTGCGAACGGACACAGGGGGGGGAGGGGGGCTCGTCCGTCTTCGGCACAGCATCCTAGTGTACATATTCCGTAATATGGTACAGGATGCGTGCGGCACACCCATTCGCTAACAGCGAGGTACCGGTAATCTGTGGGCAGTATGCAGGCGGGGGTTTTCGGCTGATGGATCTCGCTTATCCTGCATCCGTTTCTTTTTCCTTTTCTTCTACACTATCTGCTGCGGTGCTACCAATCCGGGCTTTCAGCCTGGCCCGATGCAGCCGCACTTGCATCATACTCGACTCGTCAATCATGGCCCAATAGGGTCCAGACGAACGCCCAGCCCAGCTAGGGGATGCGTTGACTGCGCGTCCTCGACAGGCCTCTTTCTAATCTCGATCCGGGTCGTGTCGACGAGATGTGGTGGCCAAAGGCGACGTCGGCCATTCATGTCCTGTTTTCAACCAGCTTCTCGACTCGAATGTCTATTCTTTTCGTGGAACACGCAAACCGACTGGAATCCCCCCTCCCAAAGTCGGCAAACCAGCAGGCGCCACTGATGCAGACTTGGCCTATTCGCACACCCCTTTCGACGACGAGCATAGGGCTGCCCTAGTAGGCACACACAGACATGCACACAGACACACCTATATGCAGCGCAAGAACAAGAGGTGCGGTGCACATCACCATCTTGGCATCGTCTGCGGCCAGGTACGCCACGCCGCGACGACATACTACTATAATAATAGTGTATCCACCCGTCCGGCCCTGAAACCTTGCGGCCTCGGTCGGCCCTGGTTCTGGGGAACGGGAACACAACTAGGGCCTCGAGAAGGCCAGGGCAGGGGAGTGGATGCCGACAACAGAAGATTTGCAAAAGCCTGGCCTGTCGAAGGTACGGATATAGCATAATCAAGAAGTGTATGTGCTGCTCCATTCCCAACACCACACGGGCCAGATACCTGCACTCAAGAATTCTGCCGAGGGCAGCCGCCATCAGTAAGGCAGCTCGCGCGGAACGACAAGCTCTTCGCGATTGCGCCCGAGGCCCTCTTTCCTTTCCTTTTCTTCTTCCCTGAATGCATTCTGCCGCCTAGGCACACAGCATCGCAGCTCGGCCCATGTGACCGACACGGGGCTGTAGTCGGTCTGGTATGCAAGGACGAAGAGAAAAAGCAAGGAGGGGGACGGGTTACACGACGTACAATGTCGTTCAGAATGGCGCGCTGAATCCAATGTCTCGGTTGGCGACCCTGCTGATGATCGGGCAGAGGACTAGGGGACCGGCGTATCAACGACGGGCCGCGCTCCTCTTGCCTACAGCCTTTTGCTGCCAAACGCTGTCCGGGTCTTTGTCGCTGGACTTGTGACGAAGTGGGCACAGGACGGAGACACGCCGAATGAGCGGCTGACGTCGAGGACGCACCCGGGGGGATTGGGGGGTTTCCGCTGCGCATATGTATGCTTCCAGGCACTCGGGTGACAGAAATCAGAATGCTTTTCGGTGGTGGTTGTGGGGAAAAGGTGTCCTTTTTTTGTTGGTCATCCGAGTGCCAGACAAGCAGCACTAGATGGTTGCATGGGAGGATCACCCTGCCGGAGAAGGTGCACAAGTGTGGACGGAGCGACAAGCTGTCGTGCTCAGAAGCTGCAGTTCGTGCTCCGATTCTGTCCAGTCGATCAGAACTCGGATTCTGCCCATCATACTCTCTCATTCCATACCGTAATGGGCGTGTTTCTCCCTATTTCTTTTGCCAAGCAGCAAGTGCGCGCCACTCTGTAGGGAGAGAAGCCAAGACACGTCTGAGAGGGGCCGTCGCGCCATGTGGTCGTCACGCTCAAACGGCTAACACTTTGGCTATCCCTTGAGCTTTCTAGGTATTGACCCGTAGCGTCTTCGGCTGTCGAGTCCCATCGAGCTAGCACTAGTTATGGAAAGAGGAGAGAGATGGCGGAGTTTGCTGGCGTCGTGTGCGTGCACCATAACTCTCCTCGCCAGCCGGGCCGAGCTGCATAGTTTTCCGTTGTGTGGATGCCATGTAGATAGATAGCCCGACCTGAATTGTTTTGCCTTCGCTGGAGCAAATCTGCAACTTGAGGGGTTGCCTCTGGGATATTATTGTTAGCGACTGGCTGGCAGGAGGGGGTCTGACTCCCGGGCGGTGTGCAGGATGGCCCGCGCACTGCAGTCATCCAAACGATCATCAGTCGCGAGCCCCTTCCTATCCTACACCAGACGATAGCTGATGACCGGAGACGCACAACGGACAAGTCGATGCGCCAGCGCATCTTCAAGTTTGCGGTGGTGCTCCACGGATAGCTGAATTGATTGACAGACTGGCAGGCTAGTGCTAGTGCTTTTTGACTCGCCCTGGTCCTCACAGCTCCACACGTCAATCAGAAGACAATGTTGCGTCTCAACGGGCTATTGATTGTCTCGCACGATGGAGACATTGTTTGTTGCTTTATCTGACTTGGCGTCATCCAAACGGCGGAGGTTTCGAGTCGCTCGCGACGCCAAGTCTCTAAGCCAAGGCAAAACTAACACCACAAGAAAGAAAGACGCACGTCAGTCGCCCACTCAGCCTGCTAACGAAATCAACGACGCCGTGCAACCCGAACCATCCTACTGCTTCCAATGAGGCGTGCAAAAAGGAAAGAGGGTGGAGAAACGAAGAAACAAAAAGGAAAGAAACAAGCCATGGGGAGAAACAAAAAAAGAGTCCATCGGAAAGTCTAGATGCGACGGCTGCTGTCCACGTCGGCCAGCTTGTTTCTCCACGACCAGTCGACGGTGCAGCCACAACGATGTTACTAAGCTTGTCCTTTATTTTTCGACACAAGACAGGACTTGAAGAAGGATATCTAGATGATGACGAGACATTCCAGATGGCACGGCTTGCTCTGTGGCGATGTTTTGCTGGATTCTTTGATGTTCCAAGTGCCACAGGTTCCAGGCCCATTTGCTTGAGACGACCTACTGTCGCGCAAGAAAGTCATCGCGATGCTCTGCTACGTTCGCGCTCATGGGGCAGGCCCGCCGGCGGTGTTGCTGTCGCGTTCCGCCTGTGCGAGGTTGCACGTCGGCGAAGGTGATGCGTGATATCCCGATAATGACAGGGGTGCGACGGATAGCACCCCGGAGAGGAGGGGCGAGCTCCTTGCGAGCCCGCTCCGGGGCCGGAGGGGCGGTCGCTCTCGCTGGATTAACGATTGCCCGAGCACTGATAAGGGCCCCGACCGCGGGGCAGAAGGGCCCCCTCCCCTCCCCGCCGTACATAGCCCAGAGAAAAAGGATTGCAGGCCAGCGGGTGTAGTGGGGGTATGTGCGGCGTTGCATCACCAACAATCTGGTACGAGCAACAGATCACGCCCGACTCGTCAAAGGAATCGCAAGTCGAGTTCGACGGTCCCACCCCAGTCGACTGACCATTGTTGCTGTCTTTTTCCCGGCTCCGACCCGTCCCTCCCCGACCAAACTCGCCTGGGTGAATCCAACATCCCGCCGTGAACATGCCTTCATCCACAGAGACGCCGGCTTCGGCTGTCCGAGTGCTCCCTCTCACGCCCTTCACACCCGACCTCTACGAGCGCGCGTGGTGCTCCGTACCTCATCCGACCCTCCCGCTCATCGCGACCGCCTACGTCAAATCGGTCAGGATCTTTTCCCTGTCCTCCCTCTCCTCCCACAGCACTCTGACCGGCGGCCACACGCGGTCCATCCGCTCTGTGGCCTGGAAGCCCAACCTCCCTCCCCACCAGCTGTGCCTCGTCACCGGAAGCTTCGATTCCACCGCCGGCCTCTGGCGCTGGGACGGCGAGCTCCCCTTCGCGGGCGGCGACGCACCCTCCTCGACCGCGGAGCCCCTCGAGATCGACCTCAGCGGCGCGGCGAAACAGCGCCCCCGCGGCGACGCGGACAGCGACGGCGACAAGGATTGGGAGTTCACGCTCGTCCTCGAGGGCCACGACTCGGAGATTAAGGGCGTCTCCTTCGCCCCCTCGGGCGCCTACCTCGCCACTTGCAGCAGAGACCAGACCGTTTGGGTCTGGGAGGACGTGGGCGCCACCGAGGGTGATGACGAGTGGGAGACGGTCGCCGTCCTGAACGAGCACAACGGCGACATGAAGGGCATTGCGTGGTGCCCCGACGTGCCCGGCCGCAACTCACGGAGGCGCTACAGCGCCGACGTCCTCGCGAGCGCGAGCTACGACAACACGATCCGCATATGGCGCGAGGACGGCGACGGCGAATGGGTGTGCGTCGCGGTGCTCGAGGGCCACGAAGCCACCGTCTGGGGCGTGCAGTGGGAGCAGAAGCCGAGGGATGACGGCGGCTTCCCGCGGCTGCTCAGTTATTCGGCTGACCAGACGATACGGATATGGAGCCTGCAGGCCGAGGACGAGGACGAGGACGCCGGGCCCGGCGCCGCCTTCCACGGCGGGCTGGGCGGCATCCCCAACACGATGCGGAGGTCGCTGCGCGAGGACTGGGTTTGCACCGCCGTCCTGCCCAAGGTCCACACCCGTGACATCTACTCGGCCACCTGGAGCGCCACCTCGGGTATGGTGGCCAGCACCGGGAGCGACAGCGTCATCGCGGTCTACCGGGAGGACGACGCGCACGGCACGGGGTCCGAGGCATCGGCGGAGACGGGGGCGACTGCTACCAACGGGGACGGTGCGGTGGCCACCCAAGGGAAGCCCAGCGAACTGCCGGCGGGGTCGGGCCGGTGGCACGTCGTCGCCGAGGTGCCCAACGCCCACGGCCCATACGAGATCAACCACATCACCTGGTGCAAGCGGTACGACGCGGGGTCGGAGAAGAAGGGTGTTGAGGAGATGCTCGTCACCACGGGGGACGAGGGGCTCGTCAAGCCTTGGCAGGTGGTGGTGTCATGAGGAGACCGCGACGGTGTCGAGAGCACGAGGACGACCTGCATCTAGAGGGTGACCCAAATCAGCACCAGCAACGGATTGCATGCTGTCGCTCAAGGCGTCGCCGCCTAGGCCATGGCTCCGGGCTACGACGTCTGCCATCTGCACAACCGACTTGGCGAGCGGGATCTGCCCAAGATGGCCCTTGTTGACGAGCGGAGCGAGGCTGGAGTTGGCGGGAAACGGGGAGAGCCGCGCGGGCCTTTAGCGCTATGGGGGGGGAAGGGGGTGGGGGACTAGAGACAACCAAGTTTGTTTATTATAGACCTTGGTAACCCCGCGGTCCGTGGCAGACGATACCCAGGTATGGTGATATAAAGATGTAAAGCAGAGCAGGGCGAAAATGAGGTTAGCCAGAAGTGCGATAGAATGATCAATAGGCCAAGAGCATGGAACAAAGTCAACCGGCTGCTCTCGTACACCTTTCAAGTTGCCCCAAGGGACCTGGTCTCATGGGAAAGAAACGGACTAGAACATTGAAAGCCGCTGACGGTTCTGGAGACTCGTCAAATTTATATATACACATGGGGTTTAGCGCTGCCAGGGATGCATATGTGCTTGTTAAGGTAGACGCTCGCTTGCCGGCGACCTCATATGCAGATACGCGATACAAGATGAGCAATTTTGTATTCCAGGTTGGAAAGGAATGCGCCGTGTCTGCCGTTCGTATTGATCGCCAGGACATAAACCCCATGGCCGTTCGCGTCGTATTGCGGAACACCGCTCGCCTGGGCGTCGAATGCGATAGTCCTGCAGATGATGGATCGTCGAGTGGATGGTATGGTATGGATGAGCTGGATTGACCCACTCGGCGGCGTGGGTGGGCAGACGCAGTTCTTGCAGAAGCTCCGGGAACTGCAGCCTCACTGCGCACAAGGTGTCACCTCTGTCGAGGTCTTGGACGGTTTTGGCTCTGGGTCCGCTCATGAGAGGCATCTCTGATGTTGGAGTGAGGATCGCCGGCGGCGGTGGTAAGGGGGAAGGCGGGTTGAGGAGCAGCCAGCCATGGCTGTTTGGCTTTCTCGCTAGTCACAAGATTTGGCTAATTCGCACAGGAATTGTGTATGTCAAACGAAAGGGTTGGTTTGATGCGTATGAAAATGCGCTTGATAGTTCTTCAAACTCTCGATTGTAGGTCGATGTTTTACTGAGAAGTGTGGACGCAACGGGTGCGGCCGGAACAGCTGTGGGCTAATCAATACCAATCTCCCGCAAAGCACTTGTGAGGCTTGTGACGATTCTATGGTCCTGGTTGTGTCATAAGACTAAATAAGTATTGATTTTGGAAGGCAGGGCTTCTTTGAAGTATCCCAATACCTAGACCATGCACCGGAGATGTCGCCAATACTACAAGCATCACGAGTCACAAGTGTCTTGGTTGGCTGAAAATTTCAATTCAGCCTACGAGCCTTCTCCGGCCGCCTAGTTAATCTCAGAGCCTCTACAGCCTTTTGTTGTCGTAATTCATTCGTTCGTCTGCTGCAACCTCTTGGACAGTCCCCCCCTGTGTGGTCATCCCACAGCTTGCGAACGCAATCCAAGATGCCCTTCTTGGAGATCAATGCCCCCGAACCGTACTTGGTGGTGGTGTGAAGCCCGTATTCCAGAATGTCGTCCAGCTTCGTCGTCCTCTGGTCCTCCTATTGATCATCTTGACGATCTCCCTAATATCTCTCGAGGCAGATAGTTCGATGATCTCAACCGACTCTTTCCCCAACAACCTGATCTTGCAGATGCGTGGACTCTCAGGTGACGGCGGCGGCAGGGGCTCTGTCATGGCCTCTGTCGTGGATTTAACCGTTCTCTACCTGTGCGTTTGCATTGCCTGACTTGCAAGGAATCAGGGATTCACTTATTCTTGTCCATCTAGGAACCTCTTGGCGGTCGCCGCCATGTGCGAGAAGAAAAATTGAAGATTCTACCACAACAGAACATAGTCGGTCCATGAGCTGAAACTTCGCGGGTCGACATGCTCCGTCAGGTAGGGCAACAAGAACTCTTGTCGTCACGGTCGATACATGCGATGCGCAGATCTTTATTGATGCAACGGTGTGCAATCTTCATGATCGCTTCCTGCCTGAACCGGAGTTGCTGCTTCGCGTTTCCAGACACTGCAACCTCGAATGGCGGCGCACAAGGCTCAAGCATCTTGGGATCGAGACCGATATCTTTGTAGAAGAATGACAGGTATCCTCTTGTCGACTCGATGTACTTCTCCATGGCGACCAGAGGCTTCTTGGCGGCCTGCGGGGTAGATGAAGCAGAGGCTGCTGTGTTGCCACCGTACGTAGAGCTCAGTGGCGTGCTGACGATGGGATCCCTTGCCGATGTCTTGCTCTGCTTCTTCTGGGTTACGTCTCCCTCCTGCTTGGGGCTCGTGGCAGGGGCGAACGGCTTTGCGGTAGGGGACAGGGCCGTGGCAGGACTCGCTGGCGTATGAAGCGGCTGTTTTGGCTGCTGATCTCTCTCCAGGATATCCTCCTCGTGTTCGTTGTAGGAACCGGACTTCTCGACACGCAAACACTCGCTACAGCCATCGTCGAAAGGCAGAGTGAGCTTCTTGAGGGCTGTAAACTTCTGTTTGTGCTTTTCATTCCAGGCGGTGATGCTGGTGTCATCTAAATAATTCTCGTTGGTCGAAGCTCTCGTTCACGGAGACCCAGGATACTCACAAGCGTTCTTATATATCTTCTTGGGGCCCGAGAAGACAGAGTATCCGACGCCCGATTTGGTGGAACTAACCTTGCCCTTGTACCGTGCTGTTATGCCGATGGCCCACTCCTCACGGAAGCTGTTCGTCGAGCTCTTGTTGAGTAGCTTGGCCGCCGGCGAGCTCGTCTCTCTGCTCTCGGATATTGAACCAGAGTTGATCGGTAGACAAAGAAGTTTCATCTACCTCATCTTCTCAGGCATTTGGGGGCGTCTAGTCGGCCGCTCTCGTCCCCTGGTTGACCTTTGCGGTCGTCTCATTGGTCGAGGGCGTGATGTTAGGGTATCCTCCAGTAACAGCTGCCCCGGGCTTGTTTTCGTGTGCGCTCATGATGCCACGTCCCCAATGCAACAAGGTGGGTATGAAGCTTTTTTTAGTTGTTTTGAGTTGACGTGAATTATTGATGTGAGTTGTTGGTAAGATTAGAATTTAATAATTGAGTGGGAGGGGGCTATGAAAATGATTGTGTAGAAGGTGAACAATGAGGAGTCCCTTTAAAAGGAAGGAGCTGTTAGTGTAGCTATGTATAAGTGGTCTTCTGCTACCTCAATATCATTAGTACTACCATGGAACTTACTCCTTATATATACTATTGCTACGCATTTAACAATACATATTCAGAAAAATCTCACAGTGGCAGTTACACATGCACACAAGCAACCAAATAAATATTATCATGACCATACACATTCTTTAACAGGGCGATACAGGATTTCTACGTTTCTATACTGAATCAGAACCAATGAATGAAGTAATGATCATAGTCCACTATCGCTACAAAGAGACCGCGGAACGTCACCTTGAAACCCCTAGCGTCTCCAACACCATCCGAGTCGAGGAACCACAAGGCATAGTCTGCGATGTTGAACATGACCGCGAGCTGCTGAGTGCTCTCCTTTACCATGTAGATCTCGTTGCTGTTGATTCGAAGCTTGACCCATCCATCGCTCGCAGGCATCTACATAGTCCGCAAATGCCCCTCCAGCAGGCTGCCACAGATGCATCTGGTTCCATCGGACGGTAACGGTGTCTGCCAATGACCAGATGGCAGCACGGGCTGGCGGCTGGTCTGCTGCCGGCAGCATCGACACCCTGTCGTTTGCGCGCTAGATAAGCTAGGTGAGGACGGCCAAGTTGGCGACGGGGCAGGTGGCAAGGTACTCCGTGAGCCTGCTTACTACGGCGAGGAACTGGCTACAGCCGTTGCTCGACACAGACTGGCCGAACCGTGAGACTACCGCCACGAATACGGAAGAGATGGGCTGCTGGCTGTAGTCTTCGTCTTGCCGGCCGCTGCCGTCCCATATGCTGAGAACAGCCCAAGGCCTGGGATGGCCGTCGACGGCGGCATAGGTATCCTCTTGAAGCATGGCGTCCATCAGAACGTCCTACTCTCCGAGCCGGCCACTGAAAAGGAACTGCATTTGAGCGTGGTGGTTTTCTTCTAGGCGCCTCTCTAACTGAAGCTTGTTCTCTGTCGGACCAAAGCTCACCCTCCTTTGTTTGGAGCTCCCCCAAAGTTTGCTGCATAGGACCTGATAGTCCTCGAGAGATTTTGTCACAGCAGACAACATCTTCCGATCTTCGTCGCGGTCGTCCCGAGGCATTTCAGATCCGACTGAAGCTCGCTGCTGTGTATCTGTGTCTGCTTGAGGGCCACTATGCTGATGGCCAGGGTCTCCTTGGTTGCACCCAGCTCACTTTGGGCTGTCCCGAGAGCCTGCCCAAGGCTGTCACCATGGGCCCGAGACTCTTTAAGAACTCCAGTCTTGTTAACTAGGGTTTGCTTTATCACATCATTCTCACTCCGGGCTTCCATTAGATCTCGCTCAAGTTGGCTTTTCTCTCATCCCTCGCCAATTAATAGTCGCTGTCGGGCTCCTTCCAACTCTTCGCGTTGTCAGCCAGTATCTCAACGTTAGATGTTGCCGTATCGTTGAGTCTGCTAGCCATCTCTATCACCATTTTGTTGCGCCACACCAACTCCGCAAGGCTCGCATGCTCTTAGTCCAAACGGGATGCTGCATCCACAGCTTCTTCTTGGAGGCGTTTATGGCTTCACCTGGGAGACTGGGTCTTACTCATGAGGTCGACATAGATTTGAGGGGGCGGCCTGCAACTTGTCTCGTCGTCGTCGGCCAGATCATCCCCACTTTGCGGTACGGAATCCGTTGTTCGAGAGATGAACCTCTCGAAATTGCGCCAGTCAGTCTCTGCGTGCGAAATGACCTGTTGGAACTGTGCCGCCGCTGGTCCAAGTCGGCATTCTCTTGCTGCCTCAAGCCCATCCGGAGGCGATCCTCAGTAGCAAGCCGCTGGATAAGCTTTCGCATCGCGTCGGCACCACCCGTTCTGTCGGTCACCAACTTCTGGCGGTCCTCATCCGATAGGTTCTTTATAATGTCGACCATACTGCTGGGCGTGATGGCACATTGCAGAAGGTCGATGGCCATGCCGGGTGGAAGCCCAATTGGGATTGTTTCTCACTCGTTTGAGCCTTCTTCTGACTTGATCGCATCTCACATCTGCTCAGTGGACGCTGCTGTATCCTCTTTCACTTCGCCCTCGTGACCCAGAGACGTGTCCACCTCCTTGAATCGTATCAACAGTACGTAGCCCGTGGTGTCGTCCTCGCTGTCCAGGAGGAGAGGGCGGGGCCTGTCAAGCCTTAGCACTCTCTCGTTGTCTTCGAGCTTGTTTCGAACCTCATCCAGCAGAGCCGGTGCCTCTGCAATAAGGTTCCCTCCGTCGACGAGGCATTTCTTGGGGTCCTGCAGCCCCTCGAGCCGCAACCACGGAAATATCATCGGCATGGTGTCCTTGCCGTTTTCGGTAGCCATCGGTGTGGATTCTCACTGTTTTCTTATGCTGCTGTTTAGTTGTGGGTTTCATAATGAAAATAGAAGTCGGCATGTTTGAAAACTGATGCTATTGTTAGGAGTGAAAACTGTGTTTGTAGTAAGAGCGGAAACTTATGTTGTTACTAAGACCAGCATCCCGGTCACCCCCATACAGACAAGATGAGATAGGCTACGAGACACATTGCATTTACGCTAACACATACGTTTGAGCTTCTGTAGAGGACAAAAGACGCCTGAAATAACTAACTTCCATAATAGTCACATAACGTTCCAGCTCCCTAAACCTTCCAATCGCTGCATGTATATATATATATATACATATATGTATACACACACACACACACACACACACACACACACACACACACACACACACACACACACACACAACTCTCCTCCAAAAACAGTGCAGGACACAAAAGCTCTGCCACCATCACCATCACCAAAGCAGTGTCGAATTAGACTTCACTTTTACTACAGTTGCATACACAAACGACTGTCAAAGGCATCAGTCACAACCTTGGGGAGTCGTTGCTGGGCTGTGGCTTGACTTACTGGAGAAGCACCCACCCAAACGTAACGGCCGCCGCCCCGGCCCCGCCCCGGCCGCCCGCATGCCTTTGACGGCCACCCGGAGCTCATTGATCAGATGACATCGTCTCGCCGCCTGCAGACGGAAAGCTTCGTCCGGGCAGGCCAGGCACCGTCATCCGCGCACGGCACAACACCCCTTCCCCCTCTTGAGGACGTTGCTCCTTTGTCGGCTGCGCACCGTCCGATCCGAGCGGCCCGGCAGCGACGTCTCGTCTGTTACGCTTCCGAGTCTTCCGGATGCCGCTCTCCGATACGAGAAGGACCGGGAAGCTCAAGCTTTGGCTCTGCTTTCCTGAAACGAGCCGTACACCCTGGAAAAGTCAAAGACAAAGATACGACGAAGGGGTTTTCCGCTGCGTACTCGCATTGGGACGACCTGACGGTCAACCTTTTCCCATCAGTCCACCAGGGTCTGGAACATTACCTAACACGAGGAGGCGTACCGAAATAGAACCCCCCTTCCCCTTCCCCCAAATTGAGGCATTTGATTAGGCTCAAAGGCTAACAAACATCGGGCCCGAAGGGTTGACGTGACTGCCGACGCGCTCTGGTTACCAAGTTTCCCCCCAATCGCCACTTGCCTTGACCAAGAAAAACCTTGACTGTTCCGTCTCGTCCCACTCCAAGGAGTTCGTAGCACAACGCGATAGGCTTTGGCGGCCCTGCCCGCAACACCAGGACGCACGCACGCACGCACGCACGCCGTGACAGCAGGGTCTGACCTGCCTGACGTCGCGACGCTCGGCAAAGCATGCGGTTTTGGGGGCCGCGAACGCCGCGAGCCTGTGACAGGGACGGCGGCGTTCGCGGCGTCCGCGGCGTCGCATGGCATGCGAGCCGGACATATCTTGCCATAGACGGCAAGCCCTCCGCGCCGCTCATATCCGCCGGCGCCCACGCGACGAACCTAAAAACCTGCTTCGCCGATGGCATTCCTTGCACGGGTTTCAACACACGCAACCCACCGCCCGCCGCCCAGCGAGTGATTGAGCGACTGAGCGGCCCGCTGATCGCCCCCCCCCCCCCCCCCCCCCCCAAAAAAAAAAACCAAGCCAGCCGAAAGAGCGCAGGCAGAACCCTCCAGGTTGTCCCTTAACCGCGCCCGCAGAACAGAGTTTCGGAGCTCTGGCCGTGTACGGCAGTGATGCGCGATTGCCTCATTGCCGCGGCGGGCGCCGGATCTTCGTTGGGCCAAGGCGGCGGGCCGCTGAAGAGCGTCGTGGGCCGTCTGGACGTGGGGAGGCTGGAGTCAACGAATCGTCGGCGAGACTGTTGGCCATCACACGCCAAAGACCAGGCACTTGTTGTCTTGGACGCCACGTCCCCATGTTGGTTCCGAGTCAGACTAAATGAGGCCCAAGTGCAGCGATCGCCGGCCTGCGCCTTGCCAGATCGGGAGGGGGAGCACCCCCCCCCCTCGATTCAAGAGGCAGGTTTCCCTTTTCTCTTTGTTTTTTTTTCCCCTTCCCCTTTCTCCCCCCTGCCATTCATGTGCGTGAGGCGGGTGCAGATCGTCAGCGCTACCGAGCCTTGGGCAGCATCGCCGCCGCTGACGAAGGTCGGTCTTTGACGTGTCTCAACAGGACCGGTCGAAACTGGCCGATCCGATCTTGTTCTGCCATAGACCCCACGTGCAGCATCCCTCGAGGTCTCGTCGGCGGCGGGCACAATCGTCCCAACACTGGCCCCAGACAGCTATTCTGGCATCATAGTCGTTCGATGGTGATCTCCGCGATGCGAGGGGAAGCCATGCGGACGCGGCGTTGTAGAGTCCACAATCGAACGACTTGTGATGCAGGTCGTCCAGGCGGAGGTGAATGAACGTATTTGCGTATCTGGCGCGTCCGGCGCATCCAGCGCATCAGAAGAAGGGGCTGACCCAGCAATCGACCAGATCGTCTCTTCATGCAGATCTGATCGCAATGAATCGGAGCATGCGTCGCGGGCGATTAGGTATCTCGATTGCAGACAGATCGGCTAGCTCTCCGAGTAGCTATCGTCCGTCATGGAAGCGTCTCCACAGACCCAGCCCGTTGATAACAGTCCACAAGGGCCCGTGATTGTAGGCCAGACCACCCACGCAGAGTCCATTCCGCTCGTTGTGCAGCCCAGCAGTGCCGCAGTGGTTTGAGACATTGTACGTCTCCCCGAGCTTGACCGGGGCGGACCGCCCCTGTCCGGCTGTGGGGACTGCAGACATCGAAGCATCACGGTGACGAAACAAAAAGAAAACGGCTGCTGCGGATTGCTTGGCATGGTTCGACAACCGGTTTGGGCCTGACTGGTTCCCGAACTGGTCGTTTGTCTGTACCCATGATTCATGAAGCCCATGTCAGGAAAGCCCTTTGAGAAGACTTCATGCGAAACATGCCATTACATGGGCCAGATGAGTGGACGACGCCCCATGGATAATGGAAAGGTTATTCGACACGTCGCACTGCATGCTCACCGAGCTCCACCCACAAAGTGCGGTTAAACCCTGACGGCGATTTGGGATCGGGCATGCCCCCGACTTGGAAGTGGTCTGCAGATGGATCTTGCCAGTGACTGGCTTGGATGCGCCCCGGTCTTGGGGTCGATCTGGACGCAAGGGGTACCCTCCCGATGGACCTGAAGGAGGAGGGCAGTAGGGTCGGTGTATACAGACTGTATCGATTGCGGATTCGGATACGCCCACGACTCTGCAGGGCATCGCGAGGCCATCCCAGGGCGCGCGATTTCGAGTCCTTGTGGATCGCTTGATGGCACGAGGCGGACCTGGATATGGGCGTCATGGAACATCGAGATGCCCGGGCTCTCCGCGCGTCTCATTTGCTTCTTCGTGGCGAAATGTGCCTCCATCTGGTTTGGAATGTGATGGGGTTGTACAAGAGCCGGCAGCAAGGGCGGGAAATGCGGCTGCTCAGGCCACCAGTCCATGAAGACGACTACGCCAAGGTTTGATGTAACGTAGCCGTAGAAGTTGGAGGGGTTTTGTGAACTACGTTGTATAGCAGGGAGAGGCAGGTGTGACCGCCTGGTGGACGTCTTGTCTCGATTCATGGCTAGACGGAGCAAGGAGGAGGAAGTTTACTCGTGCGGTCGTCGGGGTTTGTTAGGCTACCTAGTTGTTACCGTTCACTGAGCACATTGCAGTCTTTTGTTTCATCCGGTATTCTCTATTGTGGACTAGTCAAAGATGATACCGTGAAACTCATCGCCCGTGGCCGTTTCTTAACCGAACGGCCTTTACGTCGTCCCACAAATGAGTGCACTAGTTATGACTGGGCTGCGGTGCAAATTTGACACGATGAAGACTCAGAACACACGGCAGTCGGTCTGATGCTGTAGATCCAAGCTGGTCAGCCCATGGGAGCCCAAAGTACACAACAGTTGAGTGGACGCACAGCTAAAGATTAGAAGTCGGCTTCCGACATGCCTGTTTCTCTGCTACTATGCTAATCAAACCTAGCACAGATTCTCAGCTCAGCATCCCACAGGGTTATCGTGTCGCGTTCCGCCATTGAACTCAATATTAAGCAGGTTACGGTGGCCGTGACACTCCTCCCCGAAATCCCAAGTGCATGAGATGCATTGGTATATGGGCGTGTTCATCTATCTATCACGAGGACCGCGGTGTTCTGAGGAGCTTTAGCATAGGATCTTCTAGATGATGGAAGCTTGCAACTGGCTGTTTGCGGTTACACAAGGCTCAGACGTTATCCACGACGGAGAAAACCAAGCTAACAACAAAACAAGACACCTCTACTACAAGAATGGCAGCAGAAGTGACGAGGGAGACACAATTTCGAGGCCAGTGCCGATATTGCAAGCTAAACATGAGAGAGGAAATGGTAGTTCCGGCAATTGGCTATCTCGAGTTTTTTGGCATACATGGAGCGAGAGAGACACCGTGGCAGTAGGGCAAACTACCACCTCGAGCAGCTGAAAGACCACATCCGACCAATCTCCCCGCTATATGTATTCCGGATTAGATCGTCAGTCCTTGTTGCCAGTCACAAACGCCAGGACGATATAAATACAAGTCCATGCGCGCTCATCGGCATTTGTCATTCGTGGCATTGGCTCGGCAGCACAGCTCCTACACCGTCTGATGATGCTCATGGCCTTGATTTTCTCTCCCGATCCCTCCCCCGTCCGGGCCACCACGCAATCAAAGACTGCACGGACAGAGAGATCAAGGGCAAGGCAACACGGAACGCTTCTTAGCCATTCCAGCCAGAATCTAGATTCTCCGGGGATTTGGCATGTTCTTCGAGTGACGACAGAGATGTAACATAATTGCTAGGCTAACAACCTCTAGACGAAAAGGTCTAGTCTTGCTTCCTCCAATGTTAGAAGGCAAGACCGGCGAATGCACTTAAGTACTAATGCTCTTAAAAAAGGCTGGTCTGCAGCCACGCCGTTGAACATGAACTGAGAAGAGGCGATATTCAATTTTAGCTTACAGCAAGACCCCGAGACACTCAAAGGGCTCAACGTTTGCCGGATCAAATGGTTAGACTCCAACTTGAGTGGATACCTGAAGTGTGCAGCCGCAACGAGGACGGCAGCTACCCGTTTTGTAAGGTGGGCGTCGAACAGTAGCTGGGATATTTCACTCAATGCCCAGCTAAAAAAAATGATGGTTATCAGACGAATTGTCAAGTAATGGCTTGAAAGTGTTCAATAGTGAATACTAAACTCCATGGTGCTCCCAGGAAGCCAGCCCAAAACAGGTTGCTTCTCTTGTCCAAGACCACAAACCATCCCAGAACGATCGCCAATGATTCAGAGTTCATTTGATGATCTGATGTTATGTAATTTTCCAAATAGGTGTGTGGCTCTCTCGAATTGAAAACACCGCACCAACTCGCACAGATTAACGCCTCGCGCAGCCTATTTGCCTCTGGTTCATCCCCAGCGCCAAGATATGCCGCCAAACGCTTTTCCAGTGCTGAAGTTTGCAACAATGGTTTCCAAGCCCCAATTCCGGGTTCCCATTCCTGATGTAGTTGTTTCTAGCGCCCGAGAGAGCAGTCGTGTTTGCAATGCTATGTCGTCCAAGCCACGTTCACCGCCACAGCACCGATCCGGACAGCTCGCGCCGACCGGCCCCACACCCCGCGGACCCCACCATTAGAAAACCCCTGCATGCTAGTAGACCTTTTGGCTCGGGCGAAATTCAATCCAAGCAACTTTTTGCGACGACATCCCGCCCCGAAAATCCGAGCTCCACGAACCACGACCGATTGACGAACCACCGAGCTACCGCTGCCCATTCGAAGCCAAAGGAAAGGTCAAAGCCGAGCAAACATAAGGGGGAAAGGTCCGGTAAGAAACCACAGGAAGAGCGAACCCACACCACACCATGGCGTCGGCACAGCAGGTTCTGCTCTCCCCGGCAGAGCTCGCCTACCTCCACTCTTCGCTCTCCCTCACGCCGCCCATCCGCCCAGACGGCCGCAAGGCGAACCAGTTCCGCCCCCTCACTGCAGAGACGGGTATCCTCCCGGGCACCAACGGCAGTGCGCGCGTGTGCTTCTCCGACGGCACCGAGGCCATCGTTGGCGTCAAGGCAGAGATAGAAAAGACTCGCGTCCCGCTCGGCGCGGAGACGGACGGAGAGGCAACGGAAAAGAGGACGGAAGGCGGCGATGGCGAGACCAGGGGCAGCAATGACTGGCTCGAGATGACGGTCGAGATCCCCGGCTCCAGAGACGACGATGCGGCGACTGTGTTCCTGTCCAATATGCTCAGCGAGGCGCTGCTCGCCGACGGGGAGTTCACCAAGAAGCTGCGGATTAACAATCGGTTCCACTGGAAGCTCTACCTAGACGTACCTTCCCCCCCCCCCCCCCCCCCCCCCCCGCCATCCCCTGCAGGAGGCACCGCTAATTCGTTGCAGATCCTCCTCATCTCCCCGCCGCTGTCGTACCCCCTCCCGCTCCTCTCCCTCACGACGCACCTCGCGCTCCTGGCGACCCGGCTGCCGCGCCTCAAGTCCGAGGGCGACGAGGACCCCATGTTTGACGACGACTGGGAGGCCTCGACTTTCCTCTACCCGCGCGACGGCAGCGCCCCCGTGACCGGCTCGCGGCCGCCCATCACACTGCTCGTCATCGCCGTCGGCGGCAACATCATCTTCGACCCAGCACGCGAGGAGCTCGCCGTGGCCGAGTCGGCGCTTGCGGTCTCGGTGGCCGAGGAGAAGACGGCGGCGTCGGCTGGCGGTATGGACGTGGACGGACGCCAACTGAAGCTACTCGCCGTGCGGACGGTCGACCCGCCCTCGCGACTGACGGCGCCCGGCGTGCCCAACTCGGCGAACCCCGCCACAGGCCTCGCCGGCACGCCGTCGAAGGCGCCGCCTGCCCCCCCGGCCGGCGAGGACAAGGCGGCAGAGGGCGTGTGGAGGCCGCCTATAGGAGGCACTAAGCTACACGTGCTCGAGGGGATGATTTCCAAGGTACTAGAGAAAGGAGGCATTGCGGACGAGGTGCTCGAGGGGATTGCCGCGGTGGACTTGGCCTAGGTGCGGCTGGATACGGATCACGCTTTGCGGCACGTCAGGATGGCAAGGGGAAATAGGAAGAAAAAAAAGGCATGATACCAATTGGTGGCCCTGGGTTGGGAGTCATATTGTACATGGTTTTGTTGAGGGTATATTACAGGACAAGGCCTCAGCCGGTCGTATCGCACAAATGGTTGGCGGCTCATATCGCGCGGCCGACGTTCAAAAGAGGCCGAACCACTTCTTCTTGTTGCTCTTCTCCCCATCTCCCTCCACGGGCACGATCGCGGCAGCGTCCCCAGCCACGGGCGACGCCTCGGCGGCAGAGATGGCCGACGCCTTCTCCTCCTCCGCCTCCTCCTTCATGCCAAGGAAGTTGGCAATGGGGTTCTCCTTGTCGAGCCCGTGGGCCTTGCGGTAGTAATGGCGCTTGGCGACATCGTCGGTGTGGCGCGAGTGCATAGCGATGGCCTTCTCGTTGCGGTCGCGCTCGTGCAGCCGCAGGACGTGGACCCATGTGCGGACGAACTCGATCGGGCTGCTCCAGAAGTCGGACGCCGGGGGGAGGAGGTGCTTGAAGGGCGAGGTTTGCGTGAAGTTGAGGGTCAGCGTCGCGATGGCCAGCGTTGTGAGAGTTCCCTGTAGTGCCGTCAGTGAGCTGAACCGCCGAACACGCGTAACTGGCAACATGGGAAGTGCCGTACCAGCGAGATGAAGAGATGGATTTTGCGGTTGTTCAAGAACCAGTGTGCCCATGTGCCCTCTGGGGCCATCATGCCGGGATATTCGCGCGTCCGTTGCGCCCGCACCTCCTGCGCGCTGAGGGGGCCGCCGTAGTGCTTCGGGCCGTTCTTCTTGGGCAGCCGGGTGCCGTGGGAGGGCGGGTTGAACTTGGCGGGCTTCTCGAGGATGAGGGGTCCCTTCTGGCCCGCGCCGGTCGGCTTGGACGCGGACGAGGCGTACCGAATCGTCCACGCGGTGTTCCGGCGGAGGGTCGCGGCGGCCGGGCGGCCGGCGGAGGTCGCTGCTGCGCGCCACATGGGGCCCATGGCCGGGAGGAGGAACCTGGGGAGGATGGTCGTGGCCGAGGTCGTCATTGATGTCGTGTTGCCACTGCGAGCGTGGCGGCAAGTGCTAGGTCTAAATCTTCCGGTGTTTGCCGATGGATGAAGCCTAAAATTAAATAAGAGTTGGTCACCAGGACTGCACCAGTTTAGGCTTTTCAGTCAGGCTTATGTTTCACGGCGTCATTGATGCTTTAGCCTGGATCGACGGGATCATCAGGTGAGCGCAGTCGGCAGGGTCGGTCGGGGCTGGAAAAATCGAAGCTCCAGAAGAATTTCTCAAGGCCTCTCTGTAGTGGTATATCTCTAGATCAACTTGATTCAGAATTTCGGATGTTATCGCGCAGCGCCTTTTCGGGTGGGAAAAGTCATGGGAAAACGGCTTGACTATTTACGTGTGAGACTGCCGCCCGAGCCGTAAATACGTATCTACAAGTGGACCGGGCCAGTTGTACCGGACTATTAGATATTCCGACCCCGGTAAATATTCCCAAGGCTGCGCGGTGCCGTGAAGGCATCGCGACAGATGTAAAAGTACTTACTCTAACTAGACGCTTCCTAGGAATAGAGTGTGCTTGTTCATACTATCCGTGTAAGTGGGGCTTGTAGCAAGCTAACATTTATAACCTCGGCGGAGTGCAGCACCCAAAATTCCGGCACCGCCCAGTCGACAAGAGAAAAAAAAAAAACTTGTTGGACACCGTTGACCCTGCTGGCCCGCCGGCCCGCCGCTGGTTAAGTCGTTGGCCAGCCAAAAATACCGAGGGGCAGCGGAGATACAATTATTCCGTGACGATATCCGGTTTTGCCCGGACGGAAGACCCCAGGCGCGCCGCTGTCTGACCATTGCTGCACATCTGATTGGCAGCGCCGTCGCCACACCGTGTGGCTTGTGCGCCGCCAGTGAGCTCATTCGAGGCTTTTTGCGGTCCTTGGTACCTTTCCGTCGGGTGTTGTCATAGCCAAAATCGGATGGCGCTCAAGGTACAGTCCATGTCGTCTCGTCTTTATTTTCTACCTGGCCCGATCCGTTCCTAAAAGTTTTTTTTTCCCTTTCCTTCCTCTCCATTCCAACCAACTCTCACTCATCTACAACCTCGACGACCTGCAAAAGACATTTCTCTTTTGCAACCTTCATCCGATACCCCTTTTCAACTCCTTATAATATCCCTTCAATCCGTCAAGATGGCTGGTGGTAAGTTGCCCTCGCGCGCGCATCTCCTATCCTTTCCGTCGTGGTTTGGCGGATCCTGAGAAACCTCCCCTCGGGGTGCTTGAGCCGGTTATGGCCCATTGAGCCGTGACACAGTCCCTACTGAACCCGTCTCGATCCGCGCTTCTTCGGTCAGCCCTGCTTCGAAAAGTTGGCGTGCGATGCTCTCGTCGTCAAGTCCTGTCCTTCTACACGTCTCCAACGAGCACTGTGCGCCATTTTCCTCCGTGTCTGCTACCCGGGAAAAGACCAGAGGCGGATTAGAAGCAGAGACATCGACGCGTCGGGGAGAGCAATCCCACAAGAACCGCTCGAGAGGCGACTCGCTTAATGGGCACTCGGCATCCAGGGATCCCAACCACGGCGACTAACAGCTCCCCCAGACCATTAACTGACCTCGTGACCTAGGTGACGCTAAGAAGGGTGCCAACCTCTTCAAGACCCGTTGCGCCCAGTGCCACACCGTTGAGAAGGACGGCGGCAACAAGATCGGCCCTGCCCTTCACGGCCTCTGGGGCCGCAAGACCGGCTCCGTCGAAGGCTACTCCTACACCGACGCCAACAAGAAGAAGGGCATCGAGTGGAACGACCAGACCCTCTTCGAGTACCTCGAGAACCCCAAGAAGTACATCCCCGGCACCAAGATGGCCTTCGGTGGCCTCAAGAAGGAGAAGGACCGCAACGACCTCATTGCGTATGTTGACCCGACGCCTCACTGCTGTCTGGACCCGCTCGCTAACTGTGCCTTAGCTACCTCAAGGATTCCACTAAATAGACGGATTGACGTGTTACGATAGGATTGCATTAGACGGACTGGCGATTTGCGACGAATTGTACCAATAGACCACATTAGAACAGTGTGTTTGGGGCTTACAACGCCCTTGTGCCTCTTGAAAATTCTCCCCTTTCAGATGTTATAATACAACACATTATTCTTCTTTCACGAGCCAAAACCGCTGCGCCGAACTCCCCCATCGTACCAATGATGTCAACCGGCGCGCTCCTGAGGCCGGACAAGTCGCTTACTCACAAGCGACTAGTGTGGCACCCAGTAGCCAGTCAGATGACCCGTCCAACGTCGGTACCCTGCGGTGGTAAGGTGGAACACCGTCATCGCTTAGTCCTGTGGCCTCCAAGGGAGCGTGTGTCGATGGTTACAGAACGAGACTTGGCCGATCAGCGAGGCTTGGAGCCAGCACTGATAGAGGCCGGGTCATGAGTGTGTGCGGCAATCTGCGGCTTGAGTTGACGCCGGGAAAGTCTCAAAAGTATGCCTTTGCTGCATGCCCGACTCGCGCCGTGACTGTCACTTCTCCACTCTCAGTGGTCAATGACTCTCGACCCAATCACCGAGGTGTCGCAGCGCTGCGCATGTTCTCCAATTCCCTACTTTCGATCGTCATGAGCGACGGCGGCGGCGGCATTACAACGATGGCGAGAGCGCGGCAGTGCCCACGAATCATTCACAATCATGCAATGTTTGGGAAATCTGTCAGACGCCGAACAAATATGTAGCGCCTAGACACTTGATATGGGGGAGGCTGACGTTTATGACGGAAGTTGGGAAATCAATGGAACATCATCATGCTTGTATGATGCCCTCCTGCCTGCCTACTGCCCTAATTTCCCCTGTTGATCGATTAGTTCCTGCGTGTAAAAGTCTTCAGTCTGCCAAGACTCGTATTATCTGTTAAAGTGAAATCCTCAAGAGCGCCAGCCTGTTTGAAGGACCGTCGCCGGCTGCTATTTCATGGAGCATTTGCCCACTGCCTGTGAGCACGAAACACCATGCCACGCAGATGGCGCCTAGCAGGGAACACAATCGGAGGAACAGAACGGACAAAGTGTACTTTTCTCTACCAGTCTATAGTCTAAATCATGTTTGGTGGTGCAGCTTGGCAGCCAACCGTCGATACGTCTCCGGGTTCGGCACGCTGGGCCTCGTCTTGCTCAAGGCGGTCTCCCAATCCTCCCGCGTCAAGGCCGGCTCGCCCCCCTCGTAGCGCAACACGCACTCGTCCAGCGCGTTTTTGTATAGACCGTAGAGGTCCGCACCGCTGAACCCGGCGCACCGCTTGTCTCTCGCGATGGCCTCGATGTCGACCGCACCGCTGCCTTCGGCCCCGCCGATGCCGTTGCGCACGATGGTGCGCAGGATGTCGACGCGCTCGTCCTCCGTGGGCAGGTCGACGAAGAGCAGCTTGTCCAGCCGACCGGGACGCAGGATGGCCGGGTCAATCATGTCGGGCCTGTTACTGGTGCCGATGACGTACACCTCGCCCCTGTCGCCGGCGCCGTCGAGTTCGGCGAGCAGCGCGTTCACGACGCGGGCGCCGGCCTCGGTCGTGGTGTTCTCCCGCTTGGGCACTAGCGAGTCCATCTCGTCAAAGAAGAGAATGCAGGGCGCGCACGACTTGGCCCTGGTGAAGAGCTCGCGGATGGCGCGCTCCGACTCGCCCACGTACTTGTTGAGCAGTTCGGGGCCCTTGATGAGGATGAAGCTGGCTTGCGCGTCGTTGGCGACGGCCTTTGCGACGAGCGTCTTTCCACACCCGGGCGGACCGAAAAGCAGCACGCCGGCTGGGCGCTGCTTGCCAAACTTCTGGAACAGCAGCGGCTCCTTGATGCGTCGAACGATGGAGACCTGGAACGCAGCGCGGACCGAGTGCAGCGCGCCGACCTCAGACCACGATGTGCTGGGTATCGAGCTGAAGCCCTCGCGGCGCATGTAGGGCGTGTGCTCGGCGATGGCGTCGACAAAGTCTTGCTGGCCGACGCGGACGCGGGCGGGCTCGGTGTAAGCCGGGTGCTCGATGAAGTCGTACCACAGGCATGCGTCCTCGAGGTCGCGGTCCCAAGGGGCCTCGGAGGTTTCCATCCGTTCCGGGAGGATGGTGTTCCGCGCGCGCGCCTGCTCGACGTCCATGAAGCGGTCACTGGCCTTGCGGTTGGCGACCTGGATGACGGCTCGAATGTCGTCTCCGACGAAGCCGTGCGTGCGCACCGCTAGGGACTTGAAGTCGACCTCGGGCGGGATGTCAAGGTCCCGCGTCAGGGCCCGGAAGATCTCCTCGCGAGCGTCCGTGTTGGGCACCTTGACGGTGATGGTCTGCGCGAAGAAGTCGGGCCGTCGCAGCGTCGGGTCGACCAGCTCGAGCCTGCTCGTTGTGCCCACAATCACCACTCGCGAGCCCTCCCGCTCCCACTCCCGCAGACGTCGGAGCCCCAGCTTCAGCTGCGAGACGACCTCGTGGTCGAACTCGCTGTGGCTGTTGCCTGACTTGGTCATGTACTCGTCGAGGTGGTCAAAGAGGACCACGCACGGCGCGACCTTCTTCGCCTCGTCCAGCACGTCGGCAAATATCTTGCTGACCTTCTCGGGCGACCGCGTCTCGGCCAGATACCGCCCGATGGAAATGACGGGCGTCCTCGTCCTCCAGGACAGCGATCGCACAAGCGACTGCTTGCCGGTGCCCGGGGGCCCTGAGATCAGGATGCCCATGGGCTGCTCGCCGAAGCAGACAAAATCCTCGGGCTTCCGCGTTCGCGCGAAGACGTAGCGCTGCAGCTCTTCGATGATGCCGCGCACGCCGCCGAGGACGACCGAGCCGGGCGGGATTTGCTCCGGGCTGTACTTACTTGGCTTGGCCGCCTTCTTTGTGGCGACCGTCTGGGCCTCCGCAGCGTCGCCGTGCTTAGACTTGGACCTGGAGGCTATGGCGGAGCCGTCGCTGACATGGCCGGCACCGTTGGCGGCCTCGGGCTCCGGCGAGATGCGGCGCTTCTTAGTGCTCTTGCCCTCGGACCCCTGGGCCGTCGGCACCGCGGGCGTGACGTTCCAGTGCTTTGTCATTTGCCGGTTGAGCAAAAAGCGATCTTCCTCCTGCAGGGTGTGGGTTAGAGATGTGACGGGTGAGTTGATCGATGAGTACTCGCCTTGTTCACCATTTCGGCCTGCTCTAAGAGGTCGTCGCTATCCTCGGACTCGGCCTCTTCCTCCTTGCGGAATTCCAGCACGCGCTCTATTGCGTCCTCCAGCGGGCGTCTCTTTTGCCGGCTGAGGCTTGAATTCGACTTTTTAATGGCTTCGTAGACGGCCGTCACCGTCAGCTTGGGTTTTTTCCTCTTTCCGTCACCCCTGTCCTTTTTGGCCGCCCATTCCCCGTCCCTCTCGTCTTCCAGTTTTTTCACAATCTGGTATACATCACGGTCGAGGCCGTGACGGAGGCTGATGCGGGTCATCCTGGATGACGGAGACACTGGCACTGAGGAGGAAAGGCTTCTTGATGCGGCGCAGAAGGCGAGCGTGGGAAAAAAAAAAAAAGATTGCTGGTGGGATGTACGAATCACGTATTACAATTGGTTGAGAGGTCTATATGCCCCACAAAATCAATGCTGCGCTGTGGATATGGCTTACGCCTCGGTAAACCAGCGTCAATCGGATTTATAGTACCTCTATTGTTAGCGACTCTTAACCTCTATAGGTTGGGTAGATAACTGTATATACCTCCATGGCATTCCATCATAAACCTTATGTTATGTTGAGTACCGAGCATTGTACTTTTACGGTATTTTCCTCCACTGTATATGGTCACTATTACGCACCTATACGGCCCTCAGGAGGGACCGCCTTGTGCCTGTACCTTCGTTTCGCCAGTCCTTTTTCTTTTGGTGTCTTGACGACTTTCAACCTCACCTAGTTTGAGGATAATGAAAACCCTGACAGAGATTGACTGAGCATGATTTGTCGCATTCTCAGGGCCGCTCACAGCTCCCAAGACGCCTTCGTGAGGCCCTTCACTTCCTTGAAAGGTTCCATTTGAGTAGAGTTGCGAGTTCACATGAGATACCACTTATACAGCCAAGTCTAAGTGGCCGAGGAGTCTCATCTTGCTGAGAGGGCAACGGGAAACACTCCACACTTAAATGGGGCTGGGCGACGTGACGAAAACCTGGACGCATCATCGGCACGGGCCTGACAAGCGCTTTTCAGCGCCCAGAGTGGGGCCAAGGAGAGGTCGTTATCCCATGCACTTACACATCATGCGTTCAACAACATCACCACGGATGCGAAAGGGTGCAATCTATCTGCTTGATTGGCCTACATAGAAGCTTTCTACCCCTACCTTCGGCATGTGGGCCGTCGTTGCATAGCTTTTATTTTCATTCAGCCCTCCCTTGTCGTTGCCTCTGCTCGCCACATGATGAGCTCCGGACCCAGCGCTCTCGAAAGGGCACCGCCGTCAACCCTCCTCACCATTTTCCGTCGTCAGATGAGTCAAATGAAATAAAACGCCTTCATTCGTGTCAACGCCAGAGGGGGGAGAGAGCCTAGCGGCGGCGAAAGGATATCCTGCAATCGTCATGTCATCTATCCATGGTATCACTACAGAATGAGCGGGCGAACGTGGGCCGCAGAGCCAGGGATTGGCGAGTCGTGCTCTAGTCCGTGACGCATGGCTTCTGGTCAGAGCCCGTAGAGCTCCCACTCATCGAATTCGGTTTGCTGCCCCCCAGGGTCTCGTGCCGCAGTGCCTGCGTCCTCGAGATCCCTGAGCGGGGCATACTCAGTTCGTAACTCTTGAGCAAGTCACAACTCGTCGTCCTCCAGCTCGGACGGCTTCAACAGACCGCCGACCTTGCCGCGGCGCTCGAGGTCGGCCGCCTTGGCGTCCCGCTCCTGCTGCTCCTTCTCAACCTGGAATAGCTCTGCGTTGTCGCCGGCGAACTCCTTCAGGGAGATGAGGAAATCGCGCAGGTTGAGGCGGAACTTGTCGTACTGGGTGTTGAGTGTGAACAGACCCTCGACGAAGGTCTGAATTTGCGCACTGAGGACTGTTAGTGCATGCCACGCGACATCAGGACAAGGAAAAAAAAGCACTCACGGTTGCAGGTTGGGGAAGGCCCCGCGGAGCAGATTGGCCACAAAGTTGGCGAGGAACTCCTTGTTCGAGGTGCCAGCGGCGGCCTGGTCAGGGCTGTAGATGGGGCCCTGGATCTTGGCCGCGCTCCCGTCGGCGGGCTCGACAAAGTAGAACATCCTCATGAGGACCATAGACTGCGTCTTGAAGCCCGCTTTATGGTCGTTGTCGGTGAGCACGAAGAAGACGTCCTGCAGGATGGTGATGAAGAACTGCTGGAAGAAGGCGTTGGCCGTCTGGACGTCCGTCTTCTCAGCGATGTTGTTGATCAGCTCCAGGCACATGTTAAGTCCCGCAGCCTCGACGTCGCGGTTGTCGTGCTTAAATGCCCAGGAGCACGAGTCGATGACGAACTTGAACTGGCGGTTGTCCAGTTTCAACAGCGCTGGTCACGGTCAGCTTTTCGGCCCTCTGGGTGCACAGGGGGAGGCAATACACGTACCGGGGAAGCAGTGGAGGTTGATGGAGCGCAGAAGGTTGAAGAACTCCACGCGGTGCTCAGGGAACTCGGAGAAGTCCTTGTTGATCATGTCCAGGGTGCACTCGAAGACGTTCTCCATGATATTTGGGACCTGGTCCTCCATCAGGGTGGAGAGCTTGGTGATGATGGCCGACATGGCCTTGAGAACCTCGGCGTCGCGGGCACCGGGTACGTTGCGGTTGTAATCGATGAGGATCGACTCCAGCAGGGGGGTACCATCTGCTGGCGCACGGATTGCAAGTCCTCGGCCTTCTCGACGTACGTCTCGACGAGCTTAAGGATCTCCTTCTTGATGGTGCGCAGCCCGCGGACGTGCGGCATCTTGGTGGCAATCTCGCCTGCAATGTGTCAGTTTGCGTTCCCCCACATTCATACATGTAACATACCTTGCTTCTGGACGGCCTCGGAGATCAGCTCGCTGGTGGCGCGGTACATCTGCAGCATGTCGAGGAAGATGCGGCCGATCTGGGGGTAGAAGTAGGGCCCAATGGACGAGCATGCCGAAACGTTGGTCTTCATGATGTTGCCAATGACTTTGATCGTCTCGGCATCCTGGAGGATGACGGGGTTGACCCGTGCCTGTTTAATGATCTCATCCCACGCCGCGTTGGGGATGGCCATCAGATCGCTCAAGAGCCGCTCCTGCTGGTGCTTGTTGCCCTGGGCGGCCACCATGTAACCGCATGCCTCGTAGAAGGTGTGGACCTGCTGGGGCGACAGGTCGCAGGTGATCTTGTGCATGTTGCGCACAATCTCCTCGATAAAGGGCTCTTGCTCGCTGGGCTGCAAGGCGACAAAGTGGCGGCGGCACTGCCTCGCAATCTTAATGAAGGTATCGCAAGCCATGTCCTGGACACCTGCGACGGGGTTAGTTTGTCTTCGCTTGACGCGCGCCGCGGGAGAGGGGGGGGGGGGGGCGGCCTACCCTCGTGGGACTCGTGCATGAACTCAAAGAGCTTGTTTACGACGGTCTTGAGGAACTTCCAGTGGGCCTTGAGGAACCGGGGGTACTGCCCGACAATGTACATAATATTACTGGCAACAACGGCCTTGTTGTCTTTGCCGCGCTTCATCTCGGTGAGGCCAAGGAGGTCTTTGATGACGGTGACGAGGAACCTCTTCTCGGTCTCCTCGTTCATGGCCAGGGAGATGGAGCCGATGGCCCAGCAGAGCACGTTGCAGTTGTGCCAAGACCATTCCGTGCCATCCACCTGGCGGGCGAGCTTCTCCGTCATGATGTTCTCGGTGTCGACCACGTCCAAGTGCGTCAGGTACACCAGGCACTCTCGTATGGTCTTGTAGAGCTGCACCGTGTCGCTCTCCTTGACGAACTCGCGCACGATCTCGCCCTCGTCGTTCTCGACGATGAGGACCTCTTCGGGACGGACCATCTTTTCGATCATGACGGTGCGGAGGTTCGACAGGACCTCATTGTACTTGTGCTTGCGCAGCGGGTAGTTGTTAAGCAGCGTCGGGTTAGGGGCGCCGGCCCCGGACATGCCGCCGGCCATGCCCATCAGGGGGTTGAGCTCAGTCATGGGGAGCTGCTGCATCTCGTCGTAGAGCTCATTGACGAGCTTCAGCCAGTAGTCGAGGGTGATCTTAAAGATCTCACGGTCATCGATCTGGGATATGCGGATCAGGTAGTAGTGGCCGTGGGTGAGGAAGTCCCTATTAGGCAGGTTCTCGATGAGCTACGACGGGTTAGCATGGCCGGATGACGACGGGTCGCCTGCGGACTCACGTTCAGGTGCATGCCGAAGAAGTTGCACAGGAACAGGGCCAAGTTCTGGATGAACTCCTGATCCCTGGAGTTGCTGTTGGGATATGTCGACTTGAGGTCGAGGCTGATGGGGATGATGGTCGCGATGGTGGTCAGGACCTCGGTGAACATCTTGATCAGCTGCTCGTCGTACGAATTAGGTTGTCCGGGCCCGCCGGTCTGGAGGCCGCCAATCTCGGTTAGGCACTGCAGGGCGACGTTGCGGAACTCGGGGACGGGCAAGAAGCGTGTGCGCAGGGTGTCGATGAGGGGCGTCTCAAAGATGTAGCCAAGCGGGATCCAGTTGCAGAAGCGCAGTAATGTCTCGAGGGTGGCCTTGACGAGGCTCGGCTGGTCGGCGGTGTTCAGGACCTCCTGGCAGAGGGTGAAGATCTGGGAGAACTCGGCGCACATGGTCGTCTTCAGGTTGCGGGTCTTGGTGGACGTCATCTGCTCGGCCGAGTAATCGAAGACCTCCTCGGACAGCAGGCGCAGGATGACCATGTTGTTCTCGCAGATGGACAGGCTGGAGTGGCACGACGTGATGATCTCGTTGATGAAGGTGGGCCAGTTGTGTGGCCATTCCTGCTTCAGGATCGAGATGAGGACGAGATTGAGTTTGTTGAGCAGCGTCTTCTGCTCCTTCATGGTCTCTTCGGAGCTGGAGCACTGGATGATGAACTGCACGACAAAGTTGCGGATACCTGAGCTGGTCAGCTGGGCGATACGGACGCGGGGTGGTGAGTTGATGGGCAAACCTTGACACTGGTCTCTCGGGAGGACCTTCCATCTCGTCATGATCACATTGTCGAGCACCTGCAGACCCAAGACTGTAACCGGTCAGCTGCTGTTGCATTCCCATGTACTATTTGCGCCCAACGTACACTTTGTTTGGGGGTAGGTCGCTTCGGCGAGAATCTTGTCGACGAGGAGCCACGAGTCTTGGTCTTCCTTGAACTGCAAGGTGTGTGTCAGGGCCCATATCTCACTATCGAGGCTGGTGGCTGCGTACCTGGTTGAGTGTAGCTTGCGCTTGCTTTTGCTGTATTCCAAAATCATCGGTCAGTTTCTATAGGACATCTCCGATGCCCAAGGAGGGAAAACTGCGGCGCACCTGCTCTCCACGGCCCTCGTAAAAAGAGCGGACAATCTCGTCCAGCTCAGGAATCGTGATGGCCATCGCGGGTGGTGCGGTCGGGCGGGTAGGGTGGTGGAAGAAGGTCGATCTCGATCGCAAAAGAGAGGCGGCAACGAGTGAGGGGGAATCTGGTCGCGGCACTCGTCCCCAGGTGAGGAGGGGGAACGAAAGCGAGAGCGCGGGCGCGGCGGCGGCGGCGGGAGGGGATGCGAGCGCTACGGCTAGATGCAGCAACAGAGAGAGGACGAGTTCGTGTGTTTGGTTGCAAAAGAGGGTTTTCTTCTTCTTCTTTCGCAATTGAAGGAGAGAAGCAGAAATAGCAAGAGGGAGGGGCGGGAGGTGAGGAAAGTCTGCCTGGCGTGAAGGCGAGAATAGATTGGTTGTCCAAAAAGAGCAGTGCGAAAGAGGCGGATCGGGATGGCGGGGAACAACCAATTTTGTCAGCCGCCCGCTAAACTCCACCAGCCACAGGTCGCCGTGGTATCGATACCTCCCCTCGCAGACGCTCTCTTTACCGACACTCTCTCCATGTGTGTGTGTTTTCCCTCCCCCCCGCCGGTGCCCCCTCTTTCCTTTCGTTAGCCTTAGAGCTGCGAACCTACGTGTGTAGAAGCTTGGGCCCGCCGGACGCACTGCCGCTGGGCACATCCTGTGCTTCTTCAGGCAGCTGTATTGAAGACTTTCCGCTGCCTGCCTGCCTGCACTGCACTGCACTGCGCCCCTCTTTTCCACCTGGGCTCACCTGGCGCGCTGAACCCTGCCTGACTGAACCATTCCCACGGCAACAGCATTGAGGCTACCACAATAAACCGAAGACTTTGACACTGCAGCGATGCACATCATAGGTAGGTAGACTGGCTATCACTGTCATCTCCTCTCGCCTCCTCCCCTCGCCCTCGCCATGGCCATGAGCCTGGAGGAAGTACCGACGACATCACGGCGGCGACGTAAGGCATCGGAATTTTTTTGTTTCGCCCAGCTGCTGGAAGCCCCCCCAAAACAGAGGTACTGGTACATACATACATACATGCCGCTCGGGCTCCCACCCTAGCGGCAATAATGACAATGCAGTCGCGCCTCGGAAAACGAGGCGTTCATGGCCCGAGAAACACATTCCAGTCTGGATTGTCGTGCCCACCCCTCGTGGCACTGAAGACTGCCTAAACCTCAAGCTTATAATCGCAACCACTGCCAGCCTAGGTTTGCGGCAGGAACGAGTTGCATCCAAGGCGGCAACATAATGTCCCCCGGCCCTCGCCCGGACATCATCACACTTACACCGTGTGTCCCCTGCGAGGTGATCCATCATTTTGTTCAAAAGGCTTACATACAAATACAACGGGGCTGATCAACATCGGGCCATCTCGAGCTTGGAAGGACCTCGTCGACTCAGTCCCCTCAGGCACTGCACCTCTGGCTTCTCGAGCTACTGCCAAGATGATGATTCTAAGCTGAATGTTTATGTATTTCTTTGACAATTACCACGTCAGACCTAATACGGAAGTAGACGCTGTTCAACACACGCATTTTCTTACGCCTTCTGGTATCCAACTTCAAATAGACTATCTTGGAGGGCCTTGATGGCGTTGTCAATATCCTTCCGGTTAGGGTCCGTCTGTGCCAATTAGCAATCACTCTCGCCACCACGACGGGAAAAACTCACCACACTGACGCCCATGTGCCCGAAACGGATGTATTTGGCCGCAATCTCCTTGTGGATGCCGCCGGCGAAAACGATTCCCTTCTTGGCCAGGCTGGGCAGCAGCTCCGCGGCCTTGACGCTTTCGGGAAGGTAGATGGCCGTCATGCCGTGAGCCTGGTTCTCGGGCTTCGCGGCAACCTGCTTCAGGCCAAGGTCCGCAACGGCTTTCTTGACCTTATCGGAAACCTCCTTATGCTTGGCGAACCGCTCGGACAGGGGCTTGGCGAGGATCTGGGTGAGGCCGGTGTGGAGGGCGTGGATCAACTGGGGGGACGGCGTCGCGAAGTACGAGGGCTTCTTGGCCTCATAGTTTTGCATGACTGCGGTGGTCAGCCGGCGTTCCCTTCCTCTGCGCGCGCCCGTCACTCACTAGGGGTCCAGTTCTTGAATGATGCAAAGTAAGACGCCGGGGGCGTCTTGCGCTGGGCAAACGACTTCATGGCGGCGCCACTGAACATGGAAATCGACAAGCCGGCGGGGACGCCGATGGCCTTCTGGCTGGCTGTGATGACGCCATCGAGCTTCCACTCGTCGAACTGGATCTCCTCGACGCCGACGCTGCAGACGCCGTCGACGATGACCAGGGTCTCGGGGGACACCCGCTTGACCAGGGCGGTCAGCTCCTTGAGCTCGCTCAGGACGGCGGTCGATGTGTCAACGTGGGTGACGGTCAGGACCTTGTACTTCTTCTCGGACAGGGCCTTTTCGATCTCGGGGAGCTGAGGGCGCTCGCCGACGGGGGCCCTCAGCTCGGTGACGTTGCCACCGTACGTCTTGAAGCAGTCGCTGAAGCCGTTACTGAAGTAGCCGGTGGCCAGGACAAGGACGTCCTCGCCGGCCTCAACAAGGTTGGCGGCGACCAGGTCCCAGCCCAGGGTGCCGGAGCCGGAGATGACAAACGGTTGCGCCTGCGGGTCCTTGGTCTGGAAGAGCTGGCGCAGCATCGACAGGGCCTCGCCAAAAGTGTTTACAAAACCGGGGCCGACGTGGCTCTCACTACAGAGGTTCACTTCAGGTCAGCGCGATGGCTTCAAATACGTTGGGAGGGGACACCCGCGAGAGAGACACGGGCGGTATGCTGGCGGGTCACAGACCTGTAGTGGCTCATGGCCTGGAGTACGGCATCATCGAACTCAATGGGCCCCGGAATCAGGAGGGTTGGGTGAGGCGGTTGAGAAGACATGGTGGAAAATGGTCGTGTCTGCGTCTCGTTGTGATGTGTGTGAGTGATTGGAAGATCAATTGGAGCAGTGCAGGACGGCAGGCAAGAGGCGGACTTACGGCTGTTGATGTAGCAGTTGCGGGTTGCAGGTGTCTCGAGATGAGCGATACCCGAGCTGATGAGGGGTTGCTCAGGTTGTGGAGGGGCATTGTCCCCTGCTTCGCCAATGTGCGGAGAGGGAGCTGGATCCGCGTTAGGGGAATGTGCATGTGCGCCTATGCGTCATTCACACCTCGGGAGGTAAGCCGATCGTCTTTATCGGACGGGACGTGGCTGAGCTAGGACAAAGGGCTGGATGGGCTACGGCTTACGACTCTGCTCGGATCAGTCCCGCCGCTGGGGAGAGAGTGTTTCTGGGACGAAGAGAACGGAAATGACTCTGAAGGAGCGGGGAATCGGAGGCGCTGCTTCGGACCGGCCCCGTGGAGACTAATCAAACAAACAAAAAGCAATTGAACACGAAATGTTATCAAGTAATCCCTGCTTGATTTTTAGATGGCAGTGCCTTTTCATCACTGCTTTGGGGTACACTAATGCGTAGGACAGATGATTCCCATACAAGTACGAGGGCAGCGGATAAATGGCTCGGCATTCGAGTCCGAGCCAGGAGACGGCCGTCGTCTTTCGTCTTTTGGCGTCGGAAAGTGGAGAGCTCCGTATTCAAACAGGTAGCAAACGAGGACGCGACGAGAGTTTCGGGGGACGACACCGGACGATATCGGCGCTGACTACTACGTAGACACACCTGCTGAGCCACAGCCATCATGGAACATCCCGCCCCGTGTTGTGGCTTGACAGGCTCACCGAAGCCCCACTCGACCGTTGGCAGTAAGGCGCACTGGGAGCTACTACACTTGTCAAGCTGCTCAAGCAAGCTACCTGTTCAAGGGACGTCCCATTCGAAATCCGCCTGTCAACAAGACAGCCACGCTCGTAGGCTATTCTGTTTATCGCGCGACCTCGAAACTACCCTAGCCAGACTCCACCGGGCTCGCGGACCTTCCCAATCGGCCGCGCGACCCTCCAGGCAGCTCCCGACCTCTCGGCGCCTCCATCACGATCTCGAAAGGCGCATCGCACGCACCGCCCCGAGCCGTCGCAGCCATGGCGTTCTTGATACTGGTCATTGGAGACCTGCACATCCCAGATCGCGCCCTCGATATCCCTCCCAAGGTGCGCCCATGCCCATGCCCGTCTTCCCGACTCCCACTAACACCCCACAGTTCAAAAAGCTCCTCGCCCCGGGAAAGATCGGCCAGACCCTCTGCTTGGGCAACCTGACGGATAAACACACGTACGAGTACCTCCGGACCATCGCCCCGGACCTCAAGATCGTCAAGGGCCGCTTCGACGTCGAGGCCACCAGCCTACCCCTGACCCAGGTCGTCACCCACGGTTCCCTGCGCATCGGCTTCCTCGAGGGCTTCACCCTCGTCTCCAACGAGCCCGACCTGCTCCTCGCCGAGGCCAACAAGCTCGACGTCGACGTTCTCTGCTGGGGAGGAACCCACAAGTTCGACGCCTTTGAGTACATGGACAAGTTCTTCGTCAACCCCGGCAGCGCCACAGGCGCCTTTACCGCGAGCTGGGGCAAGGACGGCGAGGAACCCGTCCCAAGCTTTTGCTTGATGGACGTACGTATACTGCCCGCTGCCCCGCGGGGCTTGTGAGACATTATAAGACAGGGCCGCTTGCTGACTGTTTACAGGTACAAGGCATCTCCCTCACTCTATACGTTTACCAGCTACGGAAAGACGACAAGGGCAACGAAAACGTGGCGGTGGAAAAGGTGACATACACGAAGCCCGTGGAGCCGACTGCTGCGCCATGACTTACGACAAACGATGTGATTCGAAAAGGCGGATGCTTGGAGAGGGGACGGGAGATACCAGCCACCGCTAGCTGGTTGACATGATTCAAGACCGCACGGCATAGGGCAATGATGATCATTATAATAATAAAGCTTGACTCGGCCGTTTTCCCATGGCTCTATGCTCGCACCTATATGCACACAAAACTCGGCCGGGTCTCTCTGTGGTATCCCTAACGAAACGCGTCCTGAAAGCCAAACAGAAACCGAAACAAAACAAGGAGGGTGGTATTGACCAACGTATCCAACTCCTGAAACACCAATGCTCATCAGTCAGTCGTGGGGGTGGGGGGTCATTACAACATCATGCTCCGTCTTCTCATCGAGGATTTTGACCTCGTGTCCGGGAAGTCCCCGCTTTCCACGCTCTCAAAGCTACTATCTTCGAGGCTTTCGGCTTCCAAGTGGCTCCTCTTCGGTAGTACCATCGATGCTCTCTTTTTGGGCCCGCCGGCTTTTGCTCGTTCGGCCCCGTCCGTCCTATCAGCCTTGAAGTCCTCCCTCATGACAGACGAGAGGCGTCGCGAGGACTTTGACTGACGCGCCGGGGCGACGTCCTCCTTGGATTCAGCCCAGGAATCATCGCCGGCTGTGATCGAGGTCCTGAACTCGTAAGGATCTGTTTGCCGCTCGGGCGACGGAGTGGGCTGGCTGTTGATGATCTTGCCAGAGACGGAAGCGCCGCTGGGTTGTTGTTGGAACGGTCTCTGTCCTTCGCTCTCGCTGATAGATCCCGACATCATCGAAGACGAGCGTTTCTTGCGCAGAGGCTTCACCACAGTAAGCATCGGCTCCGCTGGTTTTGCTCTGTTGATTGGGCTATTGGGGCTTTTTTCGCGTTGTGCGGCATCCCGCGAGGGAGACATAGCTGCCGAAATCTGTTTCCAAGTGCTCTCTTCGCTAGACTCGCGCTTGACCACGACAACCCCCTCGCTAAAGAGCTGCTCTGCGTTGGCGCTCCCGCTGCGCTGGAGGTATCTGGTCTGGCCGGTAACGGCGTCATACAGCTCCTTCGTGGGACGACGCATTTTGTCCCGTAGGTTAGGCTCGGCGTAGCTGACGGCAGCTCTTGCCCTCCTGCTCGGCCGGGATGTCTCGCCGCGAGACGAGATGTCTGTGGGCGGCGGCGTGTCGCGCACACTGGGTAGGCTCATTCTGGAGGTGGGATCAGGCGACGCCGGAGACAGCAAAGCAGCTTCCGTAGGGACAGTCTCCGTGCTTGGCAAAACCTCGGTAACGGGTGCAGGTGGCGGTGGTGAAGCAGCAGGCACCTCCACGGGCGACTCGGGCTCGGCTTCCTCTTTGATCTTCTGGGCCGCCCGCTCCCTTGCTGCCCGCGGCTTGGGCTTCTCAGGTGCCTTTCCATTGTCTGCCCCGACCTTGGCACTCTTCACGGGCGAGGTCATGTCGTCGTTTGTGCTCTTGGCCGACAACGGCTTCCTCGGGTTCAGTGGCGCCGACATGCGCTCCCTGGCTTCACGTCGCCTGTTGGCCAGTTCCTTCAAGGTCTGCCCGCTGGGCTGTTCGCGCGCGGCGTCGGGACGTCCTTCAGTCTCTTTTGGTTTCGGCAGTTCGGCGATCGGCTTGCTATTCTTGGTCGTGTCATCGCCCATACAGTACTTCCGCTTCGAGCCGACCTTGACGGTGGTCTGCGGCATCACAGGGGGCAAGCTGTGATCTTCTGTGGGTGAACGCTTGGCCTCGGTTTGGACCTTTTCGCTCGTGGGAGCGGGATCAGGTCGAACGATGACGACCTTGTCGGACTTATTCGTTGTCTTTGGTGCAAGGGCCGGCTGTGGTGCGGGCGCTGGCGAGGGTGACAGCATCGGCGAGCTGTGTGTAATCTCTGGTTCTACGGGGTCCAAGGGCTGGTGGGGAGATCCGATATTGACGGAATCCGTATCGACAAACCGCGACAACGGCGGTGGCCCAAGTTCTGGGGAGTCGGTGGTGTCAGCGGCATCTGTGATGTCTGCGGCCTCCGAGCACAGGGCTAGGATCTGCTCGCGGCTAGAAGCTGTTAGCACTGCGCCGACAATGAAGGCTGTCCGACCTACTCAAGCGTTGCTCTGGGGTATGACTTGTTCTCTGCGATGGGAGGCAGACGGCCCTCTTGCAGCGCTCGGGCCTCGGTGTCCTTGGTCGACTCCCTTGGCGGGCGTCTCTGAGGCGGGCTGCGTTGCGACAGACTGGCCCTCGAGATCCTCCGCCCTCGGGGACTCGCGTGTCGTTTCGTGGGAGGTTCCTGACCGAGGCTTGCAATAAGTGACATGCAATCCATCAGCTGCGTTTCGAGCCTAGATCTGATGTCCAGGGCATGATCTGCTATTCTCCGGGCATTGCTGTTCTCGAGCTCCTTCTCTAGCCCGATGATGCGGCCGTTCAGTTCGATATTATCTGACAAGCATCGAGAATAGTCGGCTTCGAGGTTTTTGATGCGGGCCAGATGAATGGCGTTGGCCTTGGCAAGGTCACGGTTTTGTCGCAGCAGCTTCCTACGCACTTTAACAAAAGTTAGCCTACAAGATGCACTGATAGCAACGAAGAAAACATACGCGTGTCGATGCTATCTGCGGATACGGGAGGTTCGTTTAGTCGGGCCATGGTGCATTCTGGAGGAGGAAGACGAGGCGAGGTGAGGCGATGGGACCAAACTGAGGAATGGGAAGGTGAGCGAAGCGAAGCATGCACGACACAACACAAAGGTGGCTGGGAGTGACGATGGGGTCTGGGGGGTCTGAGAGAAAATTTACCGAAGTGTCGTTTATTTACACTCGGCCTATTCGGGACTAGTGTAAGTAAGCATTGCAGGGAAAGGGGGTTGCTGGGGGCGCATCCGGACGGGCCAATCCCCCCCACCGCCTGCTTTGCATGTGCACACGCTCGTTAAGTCTTTTGACGGTGGTTCCTCTGACTATGCATCGCACCCAGCTGCCACCACCCCACCACGATCCTCAGCATTCTCAACCAGCGTCCTGCGTACAACGACCCCTTCGATAACGCAAAACGAAGTCTCCCTTGGAAGCAAGAATGTCGTTCCCAACACGGTCCCTCTCGACTCGGCTCCCCGGGGCGGGGTCGCATAATGCTTCAGCAGGCCCGTCGCCCATGCTGGTTGCGCGTATCGCCGAGAAGAAGGCTGAGCTGGAGCACCTGAAGGAGCTTCGCGACCTCAGCGCCGCTGTTGCAGGCCAGATGGAGGCTCTGGAGCAGAAATTAGCTACTCTTTCGGACGGAACAGAAGGTGAGGACGGCCGATTCCCGGCTCCCGACCAGAGGCAGGGCTGATGGATCTTAGCGATTGCCATGGTCGTTGGCAATTGGCATAACGTGCTGCGTGCCATCAACATGGCTTCCGGTATGCTGCGGCTGCTTGCGAAGAAGAACATGTCCTAGACTAACACTGCATCTCAGCCCACCTCACCAAGCCGCAAGGAGAAGAACCGTTGGAACCGGAAGGCGCCAGCCTTCCTCTCCCTCAAACACTGGTTCGCATTCCGACGGAGCATGCCCCAACGCTGCAAGCGCAGACCGAAACCATGGCGGAGTCCGCAGAGAACAGCATGGCTACTCCATGATGGATGGGTTTGGAAGACAGCATGCGACCGAAAAGCAACATGTCTCACATCACGACGGACGGCGCACGTACGGCTGCGTCGTATTGTCTACCACCTGTATTTTCCACCGACACGCGCCATCAGCCCTCGAGGATTACAGGTGCAAAGGTGAATTCTTGGGTCAGCAGCTAGAGCAGGCTGGAAGCTGAATGGAACCGCGGGCAGCACCCGCCAGTGCGGCATGCCGCGAATACCTAAGTAGGCAGGTATTGTACGGATACCTGCTCCGGCACTCTTGGGATGGCGATTGGGCAGGAATGCTCCACCAAAGTCAACAATTGGGTGCGGGGTCCGCACGGAAAGACGCGACCGAGTCGGACGCGTCACGTGGTCATCGCGTCGTTGCTACAGCGAGACGGGCGTCCAACAGTCAGCTCGTGAATCATGGCTCTTCCTCGCCAGGGCCTCGAAACTGATCGAGCCTGCCATGAGCGCCCGTGCCCGCAAACTAGCATTGGTCTGTGGCCTTGCCCCGCTGGTTGTTGGCGGAAACTGACATGTAGATCCTGCGAGGGGAAAGACCAAATTGAAGCCAATTTCCGCCGTAGCCATCGCCCTTGACAAGCTTGAAAAGCAGTCCTCCACGTCACGCCGTTTGTCGTGTTGCCATCTCGCTTCCATCACTCACATCGAGCATTTTTGCCCACCATCGTCGCAAAGCTTTTTTTTGATTTGTTTTTTTGGAGTCCTGTTCCGGCCCTCCTCGACACTGTTTCGAACGGCCCCAAATACTGCATAGTGTTCCAGCCAATAACCCCGCCATATTACCATACCCCGGCTGTTCCCAGGTGTAATTGCCCTCCAATTCGAGACGGTGGACCGACCCCTGTATTGCAACTGTCTGGGGTTGGCAGTCCCCTGTCTTGAGTTCAGTTCGGATTCGGAGATTGACGAGCACAATGGGGCGCCTCTCTCGATCCAAGGCATCGGCCCACGGGCTTGGTACCTTCGAGAACATGACTATATCTGGTCCGGGCCACAATGCTGCCGGCAACGCGCCCAGCTACAACCAATTTGCTCTTCTCCGAGATCGTGACACTAACAGTGGCGAGAACACGCCAAACTTCATCGATTCGCTAACCGCCAAGCTCAAGGAGCTTCACATATATAGTCCTAAAAAGGACCGCGTCGACAGGTCACTGCTGGCCCCCGTGTGTTGCCGTTTGAACCGATTGACCATTGATACCAAGATCGTTAGCACCCTCGGCAACGTCAAGGAAGGAGCTCAGCACTCGACCCGAGACTCGGCCGTGACCGAATCCACGCAAGGACCATTCCCTGACTGGCTGCCTCAAAGGCACAAACAAGACGAGGGTGTCCCGTTGTCGGCTGAAACAAGCACTTATCAATCTGCCCTCTTTGGCCAGGCGCCGAACTCATTTGAAGCCAGCGACCCCAACTTTTTGACCCAAGGTTTGGTCATCCGATCATCGCGCCGTGTCTATCCTGCTAACCAATTCAGTCCTCTGCGCAGCCAACCTCGATCACCACGCTCTGGGCATCAAACCTGGTATTGAGTCATCCATCGCACGGCACAAGGCAGGTCAGTATGACTATGTGCTTTCGGTTCTGGGCCCGGACGGCGGGGCCAAGCGCGACAACGCGCCCAGCGGACGGGGCGGCTTGACGCTGGACTTTGGCTGCAACGTCTTGGTGCAGACCGATTGCATTCGTGAAGGTGTCTGCGGCCAGAGCAAACCAGCTAATGCCTACAAGATTCTAGCCACACCTTTTGTGACTGAAGACGCAGATCAAGACGCGGCTCAGCCCTCTGGAGAGACGGAAGACATGGCCGCCGTCGCGGAGCCCTCTGTTCGTCTGACCTCGCCAACTCGTGTCGGGGAGGAGGCTGCAATGAACAACTCGGCGCCTTCGGGGTTCGCTGTCTCTGTCGCCGAGGACAGGCATACACAGGAGCCGTCTTTGGACCAGATCGAAAACTGCAAAGGCAGAGTGGCTTCCATTTCTACGGACGAGGGCAGTGTGCCGGTAAATGGGGCTCCTCGCACACCCTCTCGGTCTACCTCCACCAGCTCGCGCTCTCGGATTGAAGACTCCGTCGAGGCTATTGACAGGCTCGAAGAGGAGTTAGAGGCCGTACACATTGCCGCACGGCTGGCAACGCCCACTAAGTCGGGCCGGAACCGGTCTAGAACAGATGATGGCGCAACTGCGGCTGTCACGGCCATGAATCGAACGACCTCGACGCTGAAGCGGGCCCATTCAACTGGCGCTGAGCTCAAGCCTGTTCTACTAGCACGCACCGCGCAGAGGAAGTCGGTCTCGGCGACAGACAACGACGCAGCAAAGGCATCGCCAGGGAAATCGCCCACCAGAAGATCCACTGTAGCCCGCCCGACCAGCTTGCTGCCACCCAAGCCACCCGTCAAATCCACAAAGGCCCCTACAAAGCCCTCGTTTGAGCTGCCAGGAGAAGCCGTAGCTCGGCGGATCAAGGAACAGCGCGAGGCCCGCCTTGCCCAACAGGCTGCGAAGGCCGCGCCGCCAGCCCCGCAGCGAAGCAGGTCATTGAAGGTGCCGACGCGGCCCAATTTCGAGCTTCCCGGCGAGGCGATCTCGCAACGCAAGAGGGCGGAGCGAGAGGCTCGTCTCAAGGCACAGGAGGAGGAAGAACGGAAGCGGCGCGAGTTCAAGGCGCGCCCTATCAAGGCGAATCTCGGTTCCGCTGTACCTCCTCGAGAGACCGTGACCAGTCGTGCCCGTCAAAACAAGGGGTCCGAGGCGGACGAATGTCGATTCGAGGAAAGCCAATCCAAGCGCAGGTCGATGGTTGGTACCCCGCACACCCTTGCGAGGACCTCCTCAACGAGGTCTCCTCAGACCCGAGGCAGAGGTATGTCGTTGACGGCGATGACGGACCAGGCCAGTCGTGCTACGTCGACGTCGACGAGTAGCATGAGTGGCAAGCGAAGCACGCTGTCGGCCGAAGACCTGGAGCACCAGAGGCACATAGGCAAGGAGATCTTCCAACGCGACAATTGCTACATCAAGGATAAGGAGCGAGAACGTCGCGAACGTGAATGGAATGCCAAGATGGCTCGCGAGCAGGCCGCCGAACGCTCCAGGCAAGCCGGTCGGGAATGGGCCGAGAAGCAGAGACGTAAACAGCTCGCCGCCACGGCTGCCACGGCCAGTCAGGCAGCGTGAGACATTGCCAGAAGCTGTTGTTTATGGGCATATGCCAGTCTTCCTTGTAAATTATTCGACTAACGCGTAGAGCTAGCACCTGTATCGAGATTGCGTGGAGTTTAGGGGCGAGGGCATTTATTATTTGGCGGAAACGGCGGCGAACAGGTGCGCCCTATGCGCAGGATTTGGTCTGTAATGCTTTTATTGGGGCTGTTCGGCTCACCATGCATCCAGCTGGGGTGTCCGCTGTTTGATGTTGTTTTAGGCTTCTAGACCCAATAAGGAATCTGTCTATTAACATGATGCGCATGAAATATCTTGCGGGTGAAACCTTCAGCAGAAACCAGATGCCCAGGCGACTGTTGAATCTGCCTTGTTCTATACCGAGCGCTCCGGCCCTTGCCGCGGAGAAAGCGCGGGGCCGCACGGCTGGTGGGTATTCGGCCACTAGCGGAGCATATCAACGACACCCGTTTGAATGGGCCGTTCATTTTTAACATCCACTTCGCATCCACTGTGACAGCCGCATTTCGAACAGGTGGAAATTACAAAAGTGCTCAAGACATCACTCAGTCGCTCAATTAAGACGACTTGGCACCCTGTAACCCCCCCCCCCCCTCGGTCACTCCTCCAGCGCTTCTTAAGAGAATGAGTCCCCCCGTCTTAAGCCCGACCCTGGACCAGCGGCCCACGGTGCGACTGGACCAGGGGACGTACATCGGCACAACCCTCGCGGAACCCGAGTTCCCGCGCGTCGTGGAGGCCTTTCTCGGCGTTCCGTACGCAAGATGCGAACGTCTTCGGCGTGCGGTACCTCCCAAGGCCTCGGCGGACACCTTTGACGCCTCGGACTACGGCCCGGTGTGTCCGACGGCTGACCCCTCGCTTCCGTCTGACGAGCAGTGTCTTAATGCCAACGTCTTTCGCCCGACAGAGGCAGGCGAGAGCAAGCGTGTCCAGGGCGTCATGGAACAGGGGAAGAAGGTGCCCGTGCTAGTTTACAGTGAGTCCCCTGCCCCCTTTCGCCGCAGTCCGGCCACGCGTTGACGAGTGCGCCCAGTCCACGGGGGCGCCTTCAACTTTGGGCGTGGCGGGGACAGGAATCTGGCGGCCTTTGTTGCGTTTGCAAAGCGCGACCTCGTCGCCGTGAGCTTCAACTACCGGCTCGGACCGCTGGGCTTCCTCCCCTGCGGCGTCGCCGCGCGCGAGGGCATCGCGAACAACGGGCTGCTAGACCAGAGGACCTTGCTGCAGTGGGTCCAGCGGAACATCGCCGCGTTCGGCGGTGACGAGCAGGACGTCACGGTCATGGGCTTCAGCGCAGGCGCGCACTCGGTCCGTCCCCTTGCCCCCGTCTCCGTGCATGCGTGCGTGGAGGGCACACTGACACCAGCCAGCTCGGCCACCACGTCCTCTCGCCACCTTCCCGCGCCCTCTTCCATCGCGCGATTCTCGAGTCGGGGGCGCCCACGGCCCGCTCCGTCCTTTTGTCGACGCACCCCCGCCATGAAGCGCAGTTCGCCCGGTTCCTCACCCACGCCGGCGTGTCCGGTGATGCGCCCGACCAGGTCCTTCCCGCCCTGCGCGCTCTGCCCCTCCGGACCCTTCTGGACGCCTCGCTGGCGACCTGGGCCGAGGGCGCGGCCTCCGTCCAGTGGCCGTTCCAGCCCTCCGTTGACGGCGAGGAGGACAGCATCATCCCTCAACCGCCCATCCAGGCCTGGGCATCCCCCTCGCTCCCTCAACCGCCGCCCCTGGTCACAGGCTTCAATGCCTCCGAGGGGACAATGTTCGTGCCCGCCGCCGCGTCCTCGCCTACGGCCCTGGCCGACTTCTTCTCCGGCCTCATCCCCGCCCTCACCCCGCAGGACCTCGGGCTCCTTGAGTCCCTCTACCCGCCCGCGTCGACCTACCCTCCCCCGCCGACCCCGGCCCACGGCGTCCAGTTCCGGCGTCTAGCGCAGGCCTACGGGCATTACGGCTACATCGCGCCGCTCCTCCACTCGGCGCACTTGGCCTCCGCCAAGGGCGCTCCTGTGTGGGTGTATGAGTACGCCGCGCACGCGGACCTCGCCGCCGCGAACCACGGCGACCACGTTCCCGCCGCGACTCACGACACCGACGTCCTCTCGGAGCACAGGACGCCCGGCCTGCTCGCCGTCTCGGACGCGATGCACGGGTACTGGTCGTCCTTCGTGGCCACTGCCGAGGGGCCCAACGCCCTCCCCAACGCCAGCGGTGTCGCCTGGCCGCGCTTCGTCAGCCCCTTTGGCGGCGACGCCGCGGGCGACTCGGTCCCGGACCCGGAGGACCCGGGCGAGACGCGCGGCAGGATCCTCGTGTTCGGCGAGGGCAACGACGAGCTCATGGGGAGGAAAGGCGAGCGGCAGAGGGGCGCCGTGGCGCGGGTGCGGACGCTGACGGGGCTCGAGATCCAGCAGTTCCGGTTCTGGTGGGATAGGGTCGCGCTGAGCGAGGGTATGGGGGGTTGCTGAGACGCCTGGCCATTGCTGCTAGCCTATGCTTGTTGTCCTGCACATAGTGAAATGTTCTGCACAAGAGGAACGAAACGGCAGCGTAGTCTACGCTAGCATCGGCATGGTTGACAAAGGAATATTCATTCGAACATGTCTAGAACAGCTTTGCTCCTAGGTCGAATCGACCCGGCTAAGTCCCTGCTTTCCTTACCACCTAACTGATATGCTAAATCCTCAAACTTTTCTCATGCAGCAGCTCCCCCTGCCGTCGAGGCAGGAATGACTGCTTATCCCCAGGCCGCATCAGATTACATTACCCGTGCGCCTTCATTATCTTTATATACACCCTATTAGATTGAAGCGGCATGCTCCTTGGCGGCTTCCGCAGATAATGAGTCCCTGAAATTGGTAGTATGTATACGGTGAACGAATCATGTGCGTGAACCGGATTGTGATCCCCACGCTGTCGGTGCGTCGTTTCAGAGCACTGCGAATGAGCCAGCATAGTGGACGATATTAATAAAGAGTGTGGTTCTCGAGGTAGCAAAAGCGCCACCATATGACATGAACCCGTGAGGCCGTAAACGCCGCGTTCAGGTCTCGGCTTCGAGACCGTTGGCCTGGTGGAGATGGTGGGGTATCTTTGGAACAGAGCCCCAGCAGGCCGAATGATAACAAAACATTTGCGATGCAGTTCCAGGTTCTCCTAAAAGTTCTGCGAGATGCCGGCGTTTTGCTGTTGGGGGTAGTGGGAGGGGTTCTCAATCCGAGTGTTGCGCCGGGCTGGGTTATCGCGGATGACCGGCTGGCCGGGGAGTTCGGTGGCCCGCTGGTCGTAGGGGCCTTCGGAGTACGGGTTGTTGGCGTACTGGTCGTAGTACCCGTTACCGTTGCTGGTTCCACCGCTGTACGCCATACCGATGCCGTCAGAGGTGTCCGAGTGATTGCCGGCACTGTACGACGACGAGGCGTTGGAGGGTCCGCGCTGGACGCCGGCCCCGCGGTTCAGGGCCGCCGAAGGGCCCATGGCGCCGAGGATCTCGCCATCGGGCGAGTGCGAGCCTTCGTTGATCAAGGGCTCCCCTGAATAGGTGTCAGTTCCACGAGTCGGCGGGGTGGTGTCCGAGTAAGCCGCACCTGTGTTGCCCCCGGACATGGTCGTGGACGCCTTGCGCCCGGTGGATCCGGCAAGAGTTGTAGAGCCCCAGCCACGGTATCCGGACGAGGCAGCGTCCTCCTTCATCTCATACGAGCCGCCATCGCCGAGGGGCGGGATGGTAGGGTCAGCGTTGGGGTTGTAGGCGTAGTCCTCGACCTCCTTGCGACGCTCCTCCTCAGCATCCTTGCGTTGCTTCCTCTTCCTCCAAAAGTAGAGACCAGCCAGGATGAGCAGGGCGACGGCGGCGATGGGCACGACGACGGCGACGGCAATGGTGCCGCCGTTGCCAAGACCGCTCTTGGAGCTTCCGCCCGAGTTGATGGCGCCGCCGGAAGATGTGGCAGATGCAGACGAGCTGGCGGTGGTGGGGTTTTGCGTTACGCCCTGGGTCTGGGTGATGACGGTATAGACGGTGCTTGTCTTGCCGCCAGCCTCCGTCGGCGTAATGACGATGGTCGACACGATAAGAGTGGTCCGAGGCGGCTGCGAGGCCGGAGCCTCAGTGGTCTGAGATGGACTTGGTGGTTGCGAGGTCGTCGGCGCAGGTGCTTGTGAGGTTGGCGGAGCCGGAGCCTGGGAGGTGGTCGGAGCCGGCGCTTGGGTCGTAGGGGCGGGTGCAGTCGTGGGAGCTGGGGGGGTAGTTTGGGCCGGGTGATCACTCGTGGCAGGGGGAGCGCTGCTCTCAACAGAAACGGTTGTACCAGGAGTCGTGGCAGGGCCCGTCTTCGTTTCGGTTTCCGGAGACGTGACGTTGGTGGACATGGCGTCTTCCTGTCTCAGCGAGAGTTGCAGATGCTGCCTGGAGGGGGGAGCCGTGTTAGCGACTGGAAGGAGTACCAATGGTTGCATCGCCGAGCTTGTGTGAGAGAAGATGGTGGAAGGTCGACGAGGCGGGAGATGGGACGACGAATTGAACATGCACGAGCCGACGCAGGTGACGGCAGTGGTTTTGTGTGCGATGAGCACAGCAGGACGCAGCCGGTTTTCTTGGGAGGTAAAGCTGTGATCGGCACAGGTGCCGTAGGGTGTACACTGGGCAAGACTCTGGAAGCACAGCATCGAACAACGTACCTTGAATACGAGCGATTCGCTCACGCAACTCGCAGATCCGCACGGGCCTGCAAGCAGCGATTTGTCGGTTCAAGAGGCTCGGTCGAACAGAGAAACAACACACGGCGGTACAAGTCGGAGGGGCCTCGAGAAAGAGGCCTGGAGACGCGGTTGCGTAGGCGCTACGGGTCGTTGAGGATTGTGTTTTTTTTGGGGTGAAAAAGTGAGAGCAGCTTGTCGCGTTGGGGGTGGTGCGTTGCGTGGGCGCTTAGACTGGACGAACGGGTCGATAGGTAATTAATTGGCCCTAGTGGCTGAGTCAGAAACCGTCGTTCTCCTGACTATGTCGCGGGTCGGCGTTAGGGTCGGCGACTGGAAAGGCCTAGTTTGCGGCGGTGGTGGTGGTGGTGGTGCCGCACGAGGTGTGTCGATCCGCAGTGAAGTGGACTCGATTCGCGATGGCGGGAGGAACACAGACAAAGAGAAAGGATTAGAGTATGTTGTAAGAGGGAGAGGGGAGAGAGCAGGAGAGAAAGAAGGCAGAAGCGGGAAGAGGGGAAAAGAGGAGAAGAAGGATGGAAGGATGTAATCGCGATTCTTGGAAGGGTGCCGAGTGACGATGATGCTGCTAGCAATTGAAAAAGGAAGGAAGGACCGGGGTGGGAGGAGGGATGAAGGACGGGGAACCGGGGCTGGGAAGGAGGATGGATATTGACGAAAGGCAGCGAAAGGGAGGGCGAAGGATGGGGAGGGAGGCTCCGAAGGAGCGGCAGAGGAAGGCGGGAATATGTATGTTTTGAGCAAGTGAGATCGAAGGTGGAGCTGCCCAGTCGTCCGCCCGTCCCCAAAGTTCCCAATGGGGGTACCTAAAGCCACTACGGTACGGATATTGTACACCTTTTACCTTTTACGCCTTCAATGGACGGCCGGCGCGTCTTCATGCGCTGTGTCTGTCTCGTCTCGTGTCCAGTTGGCCCCGAGAAATGCCTTTCTTATTTTCATCCCCTCTCTCTTTCTATCTCTCACCCACACACACACACACACATGCATATATACTTCTCTCTCTCTCTTTCGTTGCAAGCCAGATGCAGGCGCAAAGCCAAACGTGCAGTAGATTGGCTGAGAGAAGAACGTCCAAACCCTTTTTCTTGACATGCCGCCCGGGTGGTGGTAGCAGGAGACAGCAGGTAGGTCATGGCTCCAGTGGCAGGGCACGCTGCGCTGAGCCGAGTTAAGTTGAGCTGAGCTGCAGTGACCCCTTTGGCGTCGGTACTGGCGTCCTGTAGCCGACCTGCACGTCCGACCATGTACCTCTACATAGGTACCTACCCAGGTACTTACTATTACGTCTAGTGTAAGTCGTCCATCGCACGCTGCAAAGAATTGACAGCTCACCATCTCCAAAGGCCCCGGCTGGCTACTACCTCGATGCCATGACTAGATGATGCTCGAGCCCGCCGGTAGCCCTTTGAAGCTCTTGGAGCAGGGCCCGAGGCGAAAGAGCTGTCATATCCAGTGTCTCAGTCATCTTGCAGTTGTTGCGGCACATGCCCGTTGAAATTGCGAATGGCTGTACCACTGCCTCTTCTGGCTCGCCAGCACAAGTAAAGTTCCCGAGGAGCCCTGGCCAGGAGCAAAAGCCGGGGGGAAAAGGCCCAGGGCTGGTCAGAGCAATGTCACTAAGCCTGGACCCCCCGACTACCTACACTAGACATAAACAGGCCAAAGTCGCGTCGTTGGACTCGGGAATGCTGGGCTCCTCCCATTTCATTGGCATTGAATGCCTGCTGCTGCTTCTTGTCTCCGGCTCAAACGGGCCAGAGGGCGCAAAGCCACAGGCCCGGGCGCTGCATGTCGAGTCTTTCCCCTGACAATCTTACATTCGCTGTGCGTTCCGGACGCCAGTCCGTCCACATTGTCCACCTTTGTCGGCCAGACCTGGACGTATTCGTACACCTCAAACGCGACTCGCAGGGCAGACGTGCAAGCAGCAGCTCAAAGCAGACCATGCCACTCACGTTTCGTCCCCTCTCACGATTCTTCTGACGGCCGGCATCACGGCTCGGCTACCCTTGTGCCCTGGTCGGCATCTGCCTCATCAGTAGAATATACGCTCGCTGCGCTGGGGGCATCGACGGGTCTGTCCGCCGCCTTCGTATCCCGAGTGACGGTCGACGGCTCCAGACCAGCTCACTTCCCTGCCCTTGTAGCAGGCGCCATGCCTAGACCCCATCACTCGTTTCCCAGGGTCTAGGGTGGGGGGGGGGGGGGGGGGGGGGAAGAGGAAGAATTAAAAAGGAAGAAACCAAAAGGAAGACTGCCAGCGCCCGCGACCACTCTACGCAATGCCGAGACTCGAGGTCGAGAAATGTCCACAAATTGTCGAACCACCCGTCCGTCAACTGCATCGAGATGCCCACCGCAGCCTAACGCCTCACTAAGCATGCCACCAACGTTTCGTCGAGGTCCTCCTGGCTCGCGACGCTCAATCTCCACGCGTGCTTCCTTCGACGCCGTTTGGGTCTTGTTGTACACGCCAGCAATCAACAACAACAATAACATCAACTACTACACAAACAATCCCTCATGCGTGTGTTTTGTTTCGACCATCCCTCTCGTCTTCTCGTCCGTGACCGAACGAGCTTCTCGGCTTGGCAATCCGCCTGGTGCAGTGGGTTCGCCCGAGGCGCTTGTGGAGCGGTTCGTATCCCAAAACAATTTTTTTAAATAAAAAAAAAGAATCCAGGGCTGCTGATCCACGGCCTGTACGAATGTCCCTTTCGGCGTGGACCGCATCCAATCTCTTGAGCGATTCCTATCAATCTGCTACAAAGACGGCGGCGGCATGGCGTCAGATGCGCGCTTCCGTCGGTCAGATCGACGCAACGTTGGACTCGCTCGACCAGGCACAAGAAGGCGCGTCCTGCCTGGCCTCGACTGATGGGCATCAGAAACTCCAGCGAAGGCCGTCGTAGGGTCTTCGAAGACCAACAGGCGAGGGATCCCGGCAGCCCTCGTCGGATGGAAGCTGGGCCTAGGCCAATCAAATGAGGGTTGATTGTACAGCCATTTTTGTTCTACGTACTCCGTAGACTTCCTTGGGTTCCTGGCTTCGCAATGGTGTGTGTTTGTTGCACATGGATGCCTCGACGGCCTGCCCGTCGTCGAGGGTTGCTCGGCCTGGCCAGCAGCCGCTCTTTCCTCCGCCCGTGCAATTGGCGCGAGCTTATTTGCTTCAATCCAATTTATGCCTTTGTCCGCCCATCCCCATACTGCTCGGCAGGCAAGATCAGACTCTGTCTGGCTGCTAAACCTTCTGTCACCGGGAGGCAGCGGTATAGACCCCCGAGCTGCAGAACCCGTATCCAGCGCCAAACACGCCACGCCACCGCCCACCTCCGACTTGCAACCCGGCGCTCTGTTGTTACGTATTGCCCTATCTCATTCGACCGCTACGTATGTGCCATTACAGAGACAACCTGCTTCGTAGGATTGCGCCTCCGTGCCGCTCGCCACGGCGTGTATTATCACTCACTCCGTTGGCACATATACCCCCACATGACGTTTATCCTCTCCAACTATCCAATCCTAGCTGGGCATCCGGAAACAGCAACAGGGTAATATCGCCAAGGGTGCTCCCGATATGACGAAAGGACTGGCCAAATAATGGCGGCATCACTCACTAATACCTTCAGTCTGGTACCTCGCCTCAGAGCCAAAGATCAGCACCGACCAACCCGGCTGGCAAAACGTCATGTTCCCCTCACGTCCTCTCCACATCCTTGGAGCATTGGCGAAACTTCGAAGCCCCCCCCCCTCTGTCCTTGGAAATATGGCGGCAATATCTCTTGCCCTTGATCCATCCCATCATCTCAACCTTGCCCAGAACCCCGCAAACTCAAGCCTCTGTCCGCATCAAACCCCAATCGTTCCTCGTGTGACCTGTGTTCGCATTGCAGCAGATGACTGCAGCGCCAGCACTTGGGGTCGTGTCCAGGCAGTCGGCTCGACGTCGTGTCACCCCAGCCCGAGCTGCAGTACTTGCATCCGTTGAAGCTCGGAACCCGGTGGCCCGTCTACACCGTCTCGTCCGACTCTTCGAGCCAGCGCGCAGTCAGCACGCAGTCAGCACGCAGCAGCTGTGTGGCGAGGTAGCGCAGGCACTGGCACTTGCACTTGAAAGACTACCCAAACTCAACGTTGGCCCAGGTCAGGTCAGTATGGAGTTGCGGACAGATAGATACAGTACAGACAGACAGACGCCAATGCCCCTGCAAGCGGTTGTACGATCCCGCCACCGTGTGCTTCCCGGACATGACTTGCGCCTTTGCCGGGTCGGTCTTTGATCCTTCCCAGCCCGTTTCCGACCGGCTCTGAGATAGCACTTGGCTAGCTCAACGAGCTCAACGCCGCTCGTCTGCCCGACCGCCCGTTTGCTAGAAACGCCACACACGTGGCTGTGCCCTCCCAGATCGCCAAAGCCATCACCCAGCCGCCCTCCATCCATCATAATTGGCTCGTGAATCCAAGCCAACGCCGCTGACTACCAGCCAAGCCAAGCGCGACCACTCCCGCTCCGTCGTATACAAGCCAGTCAACAAAAGGTCCGATTTAAAAACAACTCTGTTGTTAAAGGTCTTTTGGGCGGTTGTCATTTTGTCGAACCGGGTCTTTGTCGACGTCTGCAGCCGTTCGCCCCTCTCCCTCGCGTCCCCCCATGGTGATCCCTGATGCAAACGTAGATTTGTTTCTCGGACACGAAACCATACTGCAGCGTACCATGCCGAACCTGACTCGCCATGGGCAAGTTCTCGTAAGCAGGAGACTGGTCAAAGTTTTAGCACCAAGCAGACACCCACTCCGCGACCAGCTGGTCGGGACGATCGCCACACGACGGGTACGTGCCGCACCAACGTTGGCCGCCGTAGGGCCGGACAACTGAGTACACTTTTCCGGCCTTCCGTGATACCGTGCCCGCCTAGTCCGATTGGGGCGGCTTCGTTCGAATTGGTTGCTCCAAATTCCGTCCAACGCCCCGAGGGAGAGGAGGAAGGGTGCCAATCCGCGCACGGCCGTCATCGACACCTGTGAGCTATATATTGAGCATCGGACTGTCCGCCCCCCCCCCCCCCCCCTCTGGTGCATCTCGACCGCTCTGGGCGTTGCTGTTGAGTACGAAACGAGTTGTAGTGGGGTGGAAAAAATTGTTTACCCGACGGAACGAGCGAGGTGAATGCGGGTCCGTTAGAGTTTGCTGCAGCCGCGTGATGAGAGACAGGGGGTATCGTGGGAACCGTCGAGCCTGGGCTGACAATCATACCTAGATAGCCACCTGTAGACTCTGCTGGTGAGATTCGTCCGACGGCACCAGGGTCCTATATGACCGGCGATACTTGCCATCTGTCCCCCTCGGTGTTGTTAGCACCAATTAATGGTCACCATGTCAACCCGCAGCTCAATAAACTTCTGTTATATTCATCATCTAACTGTTGTTGGCCGGCGAATGGTACAAGAGTTCCCAGTCCCTCCTTTTTCTCTTCTATATGCAAAAGGTCCCGAACGAAGCTAGGCGGGGGGCAAGGCCGCACGGATGAGGTTCAAGTCAATAAAAAATAGACGGATGAGTCGTGACCCGGATACTCCACGCAGCGAAACTCTGAACAGGGAGGTTTCGACGGAATAAAAAAAAATAAAAGACATTAGCAGTACATCGCTACTAAATGCGAGAAGAAATAACACCGTTATGCAAATTCCGGAAAAGAGACCTCCATAGACTGGCTGGCGGGCTGGTCCCTCTTTTGTGTGTGCTTGTCCGTGCAAATTCATGTACATGGAAAAGATACCTATACGTGCGAAGATGCCAAAAAGTCGTGAACCGTAGATTCGGCGCTGCCGTATCAGTGCGCGGGAATCAAAGTAATGATATCAACAACTAGAAAAATCTGCCGGCGGTCTCATCTACGGACGCATGCCCCACTGCGGCTTCAGCTGGTCCTGGAGGGCGGTCGTCGTAAAGACGGTGTCGCCCGGCAGGCGGCTGATGCGGCCGGCACCGCTGCGGATGGCGGCTTGCTGGACGGCCGAGATGCCGCTGCGGTTGCTGCGGATACTGCCGGCGTCGCTCATCGTGTCAGCGTCCTTAAACTTGCGAGGAGGCGCAAAGTCAAGGCCGGTGAAGGTTCCAGACTTGCGCAACAAGTGTCTGTGCATCGTTAGCGTGTCTTCCAAGGCAAGAGGGCCGTGGTGAAACTCACGGGCTGGGCATGGCAGGCATCTCTTCGAAGCTGCTCACCAACGGGGAGTGGACCGGAACCTTGGGGGCGTACGGTCGTCTCTCTCCAGACGGGCTCTGGGAGCGACCGCGTGCGCGGTCGGCAAAGCTCTCGGGAGGCGCGAAGTCGAGAGGGTTCAGGATGGAAAAGGAGTCGTCCTTGAGCTTCGACGGGTTGGGCAGCGTGGTGAGATCGGCAGGGGGGGGTCCCTTGGGCTTGGGCCGGCCGCCGTTCGTCATATTGGACACGGATGAGCCAGGGCGCGGGGTGTACTGGCTGGACATATCAGAGCCCCGGCGAGAAGGACCGAGCCCGCTGGAGATGGCCGAGCCGGCACGAGGGGGAGGTCGCCTTCCGCCGGGGCCGGGGCTGGCCATGCGGCCGCCGCCACCACCCATGGATCCGTGCATGCCCCGGGGAGGGGGAGGGCCGCGGAAGCGGGAGCCGTTGGGCGGCGGTGTCATCGCACGACGGGTGACGGGCTGCGCGTAGGGCATGACGAACGAGTTGGTCTCGGGGTCAAAGTAGGCGTCGCCACCGGGGGGACCACCGGAGTAGCCCGGGTCGTAGTCTTCGTAGTACTGCGGGCCACCCTGAGGTCCTCGGTGAGGGCCACGAGGCATGGGAGGCGGGGGTTCCTGGGCGGCATGGGGGTTGTCAGGATCGAAGTACTCCTTGTAGAAGGATCTGATCCTGTTGGCACGCTCTTCGGGATCTTCCGACTCCATCACGTCATCAGGGGGCAGAGGACGGAAGCCGACGGAGAGTCTCTTGCCGTCTTGGGCAGGGACGCCGAGCACGCGGGACTGGCGGTTGTCGTCGTCCACCGAGCGCCTGTGAGACCGGCCTCTGTCTTCAAAGTCAAAGTCGTGGTAGTCCTGGTAGTCCTGGTCCTGATCGTGACGGTCATGAGCGTTCGTTTCCTCTGGAACAATGGCTGGGAGGGTGGAAGGGACGGCCTCCTTTTGTGGCCGGGGACTTGAGGGTAAAGCTCCGCCGGCAGGGGGTGAGAGGCGGTGTGAGGTAGCAGGGAAGCTCAGGTCATCCAAGCCAAGGCCGACGGGGGCGTTAGTCTGGTCGGCAGGGGTATTTTCAGGCTCCCGAGCTTCTGGAATTGTCGGGTGACCGGGAGATGGACGGGAGTTGCCGGGAAGGCCCCTCTGAGCGACTGGTTCGGGTTCTGGGACGTCGGGAATTTGGGGAAGCGAGCTTCTCATCCCATCACCGGGGGACGGCACGGTCTCGATCTGGGGAATGACGGGCTCGGCGGCGAGCGGGCTCCGGATGACCGGGGAGGTGGGGGACGTGATGACCGGGGAGGCGGGGGGCTGGCTGGGCGATCCCGACCGGGACTGGGACGCGGCGAAAGGATCGGGAGCGGTAGGAGGCGGCGGCCTTGGGAGCGAGTTCTGTCTCGGGGGCAGGGTGTTCTGCGTCATGGTGGTGCGGCCGGTCATGCTGGAGCCCCGCCGGCTGGTCGTCTTGGTGTAGATGGAGCCGGCATCGCTGCTAGCATACACAGGGCGGTAGGGGTCCGCCTCGTTGTGTAGGGTTCTCGCGAGCGAGTTCAGAGACTCGCGTGAGCTCTGAAGACCGGGCGGGAGGAGGTAGGGGCTGGACAGGTTCATGTCCATGGACAGCTGGCGCTGCTTGTTGGTCTCGATGCCCATACCCTTCTCGCGAAACATGATGCTCTTACGCTTCTTGCCGCCCTTGTCGACGGTGGCGTCGCCCAGTCCGAAGTCCAGTCCCCGGTTGGGGTCAACGGCATCCTCCTGTGCCTGTCTCCTCATGTTCCTGCGGTGGAAGTAGTATAGGAGAAAAAGCGCGCCCACAATGGGGATCCTATAACCGTCAGCCCATAGTCGCGTCCAGCATCGTTCCTTAGACCTACGTGACTCCGAGGGTGATGGGCAGGGTCAGACTGGAAGGGTCGACCGGCTTCTCGCATAGGGTGGCCGAGCCGGTACACTGCTCATCTCTCACGCGGATGATGCGAGAGGCGATTCGAATGGGCGAAGCTGGTGTGGGCGTCATGTTGATGGGGTTGACGTCCCGGATAGGAATCCGGGAGCCCATCACGTAGCCATTGGCGCTAAAAGATGTCGAGGCCATCGGGAATTCCTCTAAACGGCGGGATACGTCTTGGCAAGGCTCTCGTGCAACAGTCGGTATTCTCTCAGGGGGAAAGACGACGGTTGGACTTGAGATTTTTCTCCTTCCTTCGCTAATTGATATTACGCTAAATCACCATAGCCACGCGAGAGCTCGTCTCTGAAGGCGAAGACGGGTTTCGAGAGGGCGGTATCGTGCGAGAAAACTGGTGAATCGAATCGGCCGAGAAGCAAACTTGTTCGGGACGGATGAACAGTATGCTGGAGAGGGAGGCAATATAAAAAAAAGAATGCCGGAGCGCCGAGGATATTCAGTCGGCGGGGTTTGTTGGTATTGGGTTGCTGGTAAAGAACGACTTTGGAGTTTGACACCGGATTAGCTTCCGTGGATCCCATTCACACAATCCAAGGCGGTGTTTTTAAAAAAGGAAAGGAGCGACGAGCCTGCTGGCAGGCAATGAATGGTTGTTTGGATTGTGGAAAGTCGGGGGATGTCACTGGCGGATGGAAGATCAGAGTAACGACCGACGATGGGGTAGGAGGAGGGACGGGAGGGAAAGAAGAACGAGAGTAGGTCCCTTTTGGGGGTGACGGGAAGCAAAAGAGAGGCGAGAGGTAGAGATGCAAGAGCGGGAGCGAGAAGAGACGAGACGGAGCACAAGACCAGCGCGGCCAGCTGCAGGCTGCAAGGTAGAGCGAAGCGAAGCGAGAGGAGCCAACGAGGGGACGGGGGAGGAGGAGATTGAGCAACATCGGGCCAATGGGACGGTGCGGGCGACTCCCAGCCTTGACCTTGCTCCCGTACCACATAAACTACCTACATAGGTAATATAGCCATGTATGTATGTACGTGTATGTGTATATGTATATAGGTATGTATGTAGGCATGGTATCCATACCTAGGTAGTTTACCTAAGTAGGTAAGGTAAGGTTGGTGTTGTGCAAGGCAAGGTACCGAAATGTGGTGCCGATATTGGCAACGTTGTGCTGCTGCTGGGCTCCTTGCTCCATCGCGCCCTGTGCCGAAGACAGGAGAAGAAGAATACGGAGTAGATAGAGAGAGGGAGGGCCTTGACATGGGCCCTGGACCTGGCCCTGGACCTGGACCTGGACCTGGACCTGGACCTGGGCCTGCCGCTTTGCCAGACGGTGTGATGCTGGTTCTGGTCCTCGCTCTGGCTCTGGCTGCCACCAGCTATGCCCATCGTGGGCCATCATCCCCACCGGGTCGTCCTACCGCCAGACACGAAAGCTGCTGCAAATATTGGGCCAGAGCGGGTTCAATAGCAGAGCAGAAGGTTGGGGGTGTGGGAGAGCCAGATGAACGAGAAGGAAAAGGGGGTGTGGGTGGCCCTAGCTGGGCCTGTCAAGTCTAGGATGGCACCGTGGGCGGACCGGGGATGGAGAGGAACCGTTTTATTGTGGGAACGGGCGAATAAAAAGCAATTTCCTCAAATGAGCCGGGGGCAGGCGCGACCTTTTCCCCTAGTCCATGCACTCACTCACTGCGCACAGCACGACTGATTCGACCTCCTTTGGCCCATCTTTATTTCGCTGTCCCTTCTTCCCCTGGCCTGTCATCCCAGGGGAGGGGAAAAAGAAGAAGAAAAATGACAAGCCTTCCGTCGACCTTGTTCAGTCTCGTCGTTATTTCCAGTACCGCCCATCGGTCCCGGCTACCAACGTGCTGCCCTCATCTAAACTACGAGTACAACCGCCGACATCATCGGCGGCTTCTGTACTAGCTCCCTATTCATCCATTCTACTATGTACAGATAGGGTGCAGTCTTTCCCTTCGTCGTGGCCGCCAGACAGGAACGCACGCCCGCTGGCCGGCGTACGCCGCTTGTGCCACCCCAAGATCGTTGCACTAAAATCGATACAAGCGTATGGTCAGACAAGGGCCCTCCCCGTCTAGCGCGAGGATTTACTGCAGGAACGCGCCCCTCCCTGACTGAAGGGGGAGTGGGGATGGTTCATCGGACTGCATCATTGGACGAACGCGACGGTCAACGATGCCAGTCAGCAGCGCCAAACCACACCGTGCAAGGCTTTATCACCTCTCACTGCCCATTGCTCCTCCTGCTCGCTCGACACTCACTCCTATTTTTTGTCTTGCACTGACGCCATACAACCTACCCCACTCGTCATTTCACACTGTGAGCATCCCTATTTTGGCCTTCGGTGGAGGGGTTGAGATAGGTACAAGACAAGCGCAGACACGCCGAGCGCTTCCCCCCTCCCCGGCCCTCACGCGCGAACTGCATCCAACCACACCGCACCACATCTCGCCCAGCGCTAATCTGCCCGTCAACCTACACTAGTGCCTTGAGTGGTTTCTAGATCCTCGCCCGCTGTTTCTGGTCGAGGGGGGCTGATCTCAGACACGCGCAAACACCCGCTCATTGCAGCTTCTCGTTGGTCGCTATGAATCCACCATGCTTGTTATTGTGCATTGAGCATCGGAGCACAAGCTAATCTATCCAGGAGCCTCCTTGGGCCATTTCTCCGACGGTCGAGGCCGGGCCCTCTCGCCTGCAGACCATGCCCAAACCCAACCGAGTCCCTACCGAGATTGAGGTCGGCCCTGGAGCCGGGTCGGCATCTTTTCTCTGGAACCTGCAACCTGGAATTCACTCGGAGGGGGAGTGCCGTCGACGACATCTCTGTGCCGTGGACCGAGCTTGTCCCAAGCAGCCACTCCCGGATTCACAACTCGGATGTCCCCCTCCCTGATAAACCTCGTCGAAGTGGCTGAGCTGCCGTCCCCACCACGCTCCCCGCTGGCGTATTCACGATGCACGACATTTTATGCCTCGATTCCCTTACCGTGTCAGCCACCCACCACAGCTTGTTTATTGCAGGTAACAGGTTTCTTGGACAAGGCGTCAACTCAGAGAGAGGCACCCGGGCTTTACTACTCTCGAGACTTGGAGCCATGGAAGACTGTGTGTGTGCATCGCCCCTCATCAGTAATTTGCGCATGCTGCTTCGGAGGCCCTTTGATCACAAACCGTGTGCACAGCTCCCACCTCTGCATGAGCGGCATCTGCATGCAGTGGCAGTCGACTCAGCATGCAGCAAGGCGCACCGAGCGCAGCGAGTGAGGGACAACAACAACAACAACAACAGCAACAACAACAACAATAACAATAACAATACCAACACCACGGCATCTCGAACCGTCATTTCGGCCCTGGGTGGGGGTGGGCAGGCCCAGCAGCTCCTCTCCCCCTCTGAGGATTGCTCACCTAAACAAGATATACAGTTCCGTTCGAATGAGTATGAAGCAGGGAGACAAAAGGCTTCTGCCTTCTACCTGGGGCCTCCTGGCTTCATATCGTGCTCTGTCACCCCCTTTAATGGGGTATCCATGCAATGATGACGGAGAACCGGGTTAAGGGCCCGTTAGCGAGAGATACAGGTGCGGCACTCATCCGAAATCTGGTATTCTTTCCCGCCGGGAATAACAGCGGGGGGGCCGAGTCGCATGTCATTGCGCTGCATTGCTGTGCGTTCAATCGGCCAGGTTTCTGCCATGGCCGACTGGCCATTTGGTTTTTCTATCCGGTTTTTTCGCCCGGGAAAGGTCCTATTCGGACTCGTCGCTAGCCATGGCGTCAAGATAAGCAAGGGACACAAAGAGAGAGGGCGAGTCGTCACGGAAGCCAATCCCTGGTTCCATCCGTGTTCCCAAAGTAGCCACCTCTTCTGCTCGAAAAGACAGAAGCATTCCTGCTGCCTGTACGAATACCTGCTCATTCCTGGAGAAACAAGCATATACATGTCTCGTCTCATAGACCACGGGACAGCGAAACGTTACTTCGCCGAGAGCTAGGAACAAAGAAGCTACTCGATCCTCTGTCGCCCCTTGCTTCATACCAGGGAGCAAAAGACAGCTCGACGTTGGGCCAGATCAGCCGTCAGTGAGACGCTGAAAACTCAATCACTCCCTCGAACAATTAAGCTAATTTCTATGCAGCCTCCAAAGCTTGTCATTGGCCAAGTCGCCTTGGTCAGTTCCAGTCCCGGCCCGCTGACATTGTCACCAATCAGGTGTTGAAAGTCGAGTGATCAGACAAGCTGATAGTGTCCCCCCCCCCTGTCCACCCGAGAGTACCGTGCACAATAACTGTGATAAACCTCAGCAGACAGTGGATTTGGTGATAACAGAACTATCTTAGAGGCAAAAGGAATGGTCTTGGCCATCCCAACCCAGAGCGCAGCGTAGGAAGCAGGGTGGGTTCTAACCCTCCCCGGCGGAGCCGTTTTAGAACTAAAAAATCTAAGAAAACTGGATTTGAACCTGCAGTCTTTAGGATATGAGGTTTATTGCTGTTATCGTGCACGGTACTCTCGGGTTGACAGGGGGGACACTATCAGCTTGTCTGTAGACTCTTGAAAATCCCACAAGATCTTGAGTACTACTATGTCTTGTGAAAACGAAACTTTTCATAAACTTGTGCTGCCTACCGCCCCTTACATGTCCTGCCCCCACTGAGGAGAGCTGCCGCTGACAGGTCATTTCGGACCCTTTGGCCTTCAACGTCACCATGCGGCGTGAAGGAAACCCCAGACAGTATCCGACGGTCGTCGGCTGCACTCGGTCTACCTCCTTGAAGCAGACAACGTAGCTGCGGTTCGACCGTGTCCTGTCATAAAATCACTCTATCTGCCGCGAGACGTGGCCGTGCCCTGCGGCGGCCACAGCCTCTCCAGGCGAGGCTCACAGCCCCCAAGGCCCGACCTTTGCTGCCAAAACACGGGGAAACACTCGCTTCTTCGATACTCCATACTGCCGAGCTTCATCGAATCCCTCCCCCACACACACGCAGGCTAATCTCCTCTCGCCTCATCTCGTCTCATCTCATGGCATGCCGGACAAGGCCCCCCGCATAGCCAGCCCCATTCTCCGATTTCTCCTATTGTTGAACTCTCACAGCGTTCCAACTTCAACCTCGCGTGCTCTTGCCGAGCTGTCTACGAGCTGGTAGAACTCAGGGGCGTACTCGACCAGCCAGTTCTTGTCAATTTTGGTGATGTCCCGTATAAAGATTTTCGTGCCCGTCTCCATGACCTCGTGAAAGATGACCCAGTCGGCCTTGCGGTTGAACATGAGCGAGCTCGGGTGCGCGTGGAGCGTCGTCTCGCCCGAGACGTTGCGGAACGTGCCGTCCGGCTGCATCTGGGCCGCGTGGGCGAAGTAGCCGCTCGTGAGGCACCTCCGGATCTGCTCCGCCTTTGTCACGTTGTCCTGCCGCCGCTGGTCCACCGGACCCGGGCCCGGGCCCGGGCCGAGCGACTCGTCGACGGCGACGCCGAACCGTTCGAGGTACCTCTTCAGCTGCGCGCGTATGCTGACGGCGCGTGTCATGGTCTTGAAGTTGAGATTGTGCTCCCGGCAAAACTTGGACTCCTTCCGGCCCTTGGTGACGAAGGCGTGGTAGACGTTGAGGAGCGTCAGGTGGTCGCCCTCCTCGGCGGCGAACTTGCGCCGCGACGTCTCCATCTGCTTCCGCTCGCCGTCGTGGTGGAACCAGACGTTGTTTCCGCCGGCGCTCGTCATGGCCGCGATGGTGAGCACCTCGCTCAGGCACCCGAACGACGGCGCGCTCAGCAGCGTCTTGCTCATCATCGGCTCGACTGCCAGCTCCGCCATGCGGTAGCCCAGCGGCCTCGTCAGCTTCGCGTACTCGTCGAGGGCACCCAGCGAGTAGAGTAGCTCCAGGGCCTTGGCCATGAGCTCCGACGGCGGAGGGCTGAGGAAGTTGAAGCGCAGCACATTGTCGATGCCGAGCGCCTTGAGCTGCAGGATAAAGGGCGCCAGGTTGGAGCGCTGGATCTCGGGCACGTTGACCTCGGGCAATCCGAGGTACGCGTCCTCGGTGTAGAGCCGGAAGCATTTGCCCGGCCGCGTCCGTCCCGCCCGTCCAGCGCGCTGGGACGCCGACGCCTTGGAGATGGCGGTCGAGGTGAGTGATTCAATGCCCGTCCGCGGGTTGTAGGCCCGCAGCTTCGCGAAGCCGCAGTCGACGACGTAGACGATGCCGTCGATTGTGATGGAGGCCTCGGCAATGTTGGTCGCGAAGACGACCTTCCTCGTGCCCTCGGGGGGCTTGTCGAAGACGTACATCTGCTGCTCCGTCGACAGGCCCGCATAGAGGGGCAGTGCCTGTAGTGTGTTCTGGCCCTGCGGTTGTTTGGTGTCCAGGAGGCGATCGGCGACAGCCTGGATGGCGTAGTCGATCTCCTCGCGGCCGGTGAGGAAGACGAGGATGTCGCCCTCTGCTTCCTGCGCGTGGATGTCGAAGACGGTCGAGATGGCTTTTTCGACATAGTCCTCTGTGGGCGACTTCAAGTACTGCGTGTCGACGGGGAACGTCCTTCCTTCCAAGCTGATGATTGCGCCCTTTTCATTGTCTGTGCCGGTCTTGTTGCCGTCCCCGTCGTCCGGCACTGCCGCCGGTTTTTTCTCCTCGTCCCCGGGGTTCGTTGTGAAGAAGCGCAAAAACTCCTCGGCCTGCAGCGTCGCGCTGCTGATGATGATGCGCAGGTCGGGTCGCTTCTTCTGGATCTTCTTGAGCAGGCCCAGGAGGATGTCGGTGCTGATGGAACGCTCATGAGCCTCGTCGACCATGATGACGGAGTAGCGTGTCAGTAGGGGGTCGACGAGGGCCTCTCTGATGAGCAGCCCGTCGGTCATGAACTTGATGCGCGTCTGGGCCGAAGTGAGGTCCTCGAAGCGGATGGCGTAGCCGACCTCCTTGCCGATCTCGCAACCGACCTCCTCGGCGACGCGGAGGGCGACGGTCGTGGCCGCCACGCGGCGCGGCTGCGTGACGCCGATAATCTTGCCGTCGGAGCACCACCCCGCCGCCTCGAGGAACTGCGGGATCTGCGTTGTCTTGCCGGAGCCCGTGTGGCCCACGACAATGGTGACCTGCTTGGTCTCGATGAGGTAGAGCAGTGCCTCACGGTGCTTTGCGATGGGGAGGAGAGCCGCGGGCTTGTGCAGCGCCGGAATGAAAGCGGAATTAAGATCGAAGTCGGCCATGGCTGCTGTCTTTGGATGCTGGAGGGCGTTGAGTGTCAGTTAAATGTATGTAACTGTTTCAACGGCGAATCTACCTTGGTTCACAATCAGGGCCCGATGCTGTGATTAAAGACTACGTGGGACCTTTTCGAACCTCCTCAGCCAGGAATTTCATGCATTATATCTCAACATCACCGGCCACTCGTGGTGTAGATGGATATTTGGCCTCCAGATTGGCCTCACTGGTGGCTTCATCGACCTCGATATCCTCGAGTTGCAAACTGGGACCACTTCTTGCCATCTAGTGGCAGCTTTTGACAGCCCGTGACAGCTGCAGCATCACTCGTCCCTGCCTATGCAGGGACCTCGCCGTCTGCCATCTGACGCCGCCTGTGGCGACTAGGATTGTGGCTTAGGTAGGTTAAGCTCGGCTGGTGCCCCCCCCCCCCCCCCCCCAAAGGAGGTGCGGCGTCATCAGCTTCGCAGCCCACTTTAGGTACCATCATCTCGCCAGCTCTCTAACCCCTCCGTCCGGGCGCGCGTGTACCATCGTCCTTGCATGAAACAATCTCGCGAAGCCGGCAAATTACCTATCCTTGAGGGAAAAGGGACCAGAAGCTCCTCTTCCATTTCCTGGCGACTTAGTTTTCCAATACGCCTTCCCAACGGATTGACCGCCGAGGCGATAAATCAAAGACGGTAGTAGCCATGTCCGCCCCAAACGAAACAGTATGCATGTTCCCGTCCCGAAACACCCAGACTTCATGCCATTTCCCCCTAACTGACACTTCGCCTCTTTCGTGACTTTCCAGAGCAAGACGAGCGCGCCCGAGTCTCCCACCACAGTCCGCCCCCTAGATCTATCTGACGACGAAGACGTGCAAGAAACAGGTGTGCTTGGCGCCGAGGCTCCCAGCCAGAACACCACTACCAACATGAACACCTCGTCCACCATGGCGTCCTCGACAACCGCGGCCGAGGCGCCCCCACCGAAGCCCCCTCGACCCTCCACCGAGACGCAGAAGACCGAGGACATTCTGAAGGAGGCGTTCCCCAGCATCGACATTTCCGTCATCAAGGCGGTCCTGAGAGCCAGCGGCGGCAAGATCGACCCGGCCTTCAACGCCCTCTTGGGTACGTTGCGTGACCATGGCGGTGCAAGCTTTATACTGACGTAGGTGTGCTAGAAATGACCGACCCCGATGCGGCCCAGAACGAGACGGCCGACGAGCAGCCACCTCCGCAGCCCCCACGCCCCCAGGGCGGCGCCCAGCTGTCCCAGCTCGAGGCAGACGAGCTGTACGCGCGCCAGCTGGCGGAGCATTTCGATAATGTTGGCAGCTACGAGGCCAGGACTTCCAACAGGAGCCCCGGCGGCCGCGTGCAGCGCCAGCAGACCGGCCTTGAGCCCCGACCAAATGCTGAGGGCCGCGAGTCTAACTTCTTCGAGGATGAATTGCCGGTGATCCAGGAGAAGCTCAGGAAGGGGTTCATCGAGACGCAGGGCAAGGTCAACAGCTGGATCACGACGATGAAGAAAAGATTCGACGAAGAGTTTGGCGACGAGGACGAGACTGGCCAACGACCCGGCCAGGCCCAGGGCCAGTACGGCGCCCGACGGCCCGGGGAGTCGAGCCGACGGAGCGGGGACTACGAGAGATACGACGCCGACCCCCAGGTTCTGAGCGACGATTTTGCGGGTATGAAGTTCGCCGCTGACGGAAGTACGTCAGGCCCTCGGGCGAGCCCCTTTTCACCAGCGCGAGCCACGTGCTAACAACAGAACCAGCCCCCCTCCGCGACAACAGCAGACCCTTGTCCAATCCGGACCTCTACAAGCCCCCTCCGCCCTCAAAGTCGCCCAAGCCCCATGACGGCCGCAAGGTCGCCTTCCGGGAGGGCACCGAGGAGATTGACGTGTACGGATCGTCGCCCCAGCGCTCCGCCGAAGACTTGTCCGGATCCAAGGCCAAGTCTAGCAAGTGGCAACCCCTATCGACCGTCGACCCTAACCCCATCAGCGACAACGACCCCTTTAGCCTGGGCGACAGCGAGGACGAGAGGGAGGCCAAGGAGAAGGCGGCCTCCAGCAAAGATGCCAAGGACGTCACCTCGGAGGACAGCGAGAGGCTGAAGAAAGCCGCCGCCGAGGCCATGGCCGATAGCCTAGTTGAGTCCAAGGGCGGCGAGCCGGCGGATGCCGCTGCCAAGAAGAACTGAGCGATGTTGTCGTGACCGGGAGGAAACTATGGCTTTGTATTCCAACGTTACTTTCATTTCAGATATCCAACGCCCCTTCCCTTCCCCCCTCCCCTCCTCCGTGGCGCGAGCTTGACAAGACGGTGTCTCGGGAGGGCATTGGGGAGGTCTGGGATTTCGTGATTCCCCTATTCATTTGACAGGAAGCGTAGTCAAGACATCCAGATTGATTCTTTTTCTTCCTTTCCACTAGCTGGTACTGTGACGCTGGTTGATGTTTCGGATGACGCGAGGCGGTGGCACAGTGAAGAAGCCGCGACGGCGGGTGTACATGGCTGCGACGTCAGGAAGTATCTTGATATCAGCAGATACGGTTTGCCAAGGCTCCGGCTCCGGCTCCGGCTCCGGCTCCAGCTCCGACTCCGAGTCGTGCGTGGTACCGACAAGGTGCGCGGATGTCATTTGGGCCTCGGCCTTTTTAGTGGGTGTAGTTGGACGGCGAACTTTTCTCTCTCCTTTTCTTCTGCTCACCTCTCCCGGCTGAATCCGCCTTGGCGCAGGACATCGGAGCTGGACCAGCCGTTTCTGCAAGTTCAGTCATGAAATCTTGCAAGATGGTGGTGAACGTCGCAAGGTTGCTTATTTGGGGGTGGGTCAATGGAATATTGATCAGTCAAAGTAAGTTAGCTGGCTAACTAACGTATGGTCATTTCTGCCGGAGATGGTTTACGTAGTCCGCCAGAGTTGTTGAACCGTGGCCAGTTTTTCTCTCCCATGCATATATGCCCAATGGGACGGCATCTCTGTGAGTTTGGTGGCATATTACGCCGTTCGGCGCTTCGCCCAGCCCAGCATCGTTCCAAAGCATAATTGATAAGTTGGTGAACGGATGCAGAATCTTCGTGTTTCCCGGAGAGAGAACAGCAATAGATAACAACAAGCGAAGGACGGAAAGGCGGGTCTATTTCAACCTGCCCCCGCGGAGCTTGCAGACTAGATATTTGGATCCCGAGAAAAAAGAGCGGCGCAAGTCATAGACTAATGATGCGGGAAGATGTTGGGTCTTGCGTGGGATGCGTGCGGCGTTTGAATTTCCACTTTTTGGCTGCTCGGTTCAGCCTCGTACTTGGCATGCCACGAAAGAAGAAGAAAAACGTGGTTGGTATGCGAGCCGTCATTGGCCAGCCATCTGAAGACTTGGCTTGGGGGGGGGGGGGGGGTGGTAGCGAATCAAGCACATCCGGGACCCTGGTAGGAGGGGTTCCACTGGTATTCCTTGAGGCTAAAGTACATGTGCGCTGTTGCTGCTGCGAGAGGTACACGTGGTCGGTCGAAATAGCACGGGCGGCCATGGGCAACGCGCATGCAGAGATACCCTGCCAGGTGACGCCTGCATTCGTGAAAACAAAGCTGGTCTCGAGACGGTGCGTTTGCCTGAAGAAGATATTTGGGCACGCCAGATGCCGGGTAGAAAGGGGGGGGGCCGCGGAGAAAGGTCGTGCAAAGGACACGCACGTGGTCAACCTCTCTGGTGTAATAGACGCACCTGTGTGTGTAATGTTGTCTCGCTGTGACATTGACCCGGGCGCAGTCGACTGTCCAAAGTCGAGTCCAAGGGCCTATCCTAGTGTACCTAGGTGTAGATGCAGAATCCAGATGAGGACGTTGAACGTTGGCGTTTCCATTGGGAAACTTTCCAGCTTGTTGGCGCAAGGGTGACAGGAAAAAAAGGTACCCCGCACCTGCGCAGCTTCAGCAGGCAGATCGGTACGGGCAACAGGCTCCGTATCAATTGGCCCGCCACTGGCCGTCATGGGACCCTTCCATTGGACAGACTGATGCAGTGGTCGGCCCCCCAGGGTACTGCCGTTCATTTGCATTTCACGACCTCTATTCAGTGTTTGACTGCCCGCAGGCCCATCCAGACCTACTACGCATGTCACACACTCAGAGTTCATCCTCGGTCCTGGGGCCGTTGTCATTGTCCTCCCTTCCACCGTGCCGCAAACCATTCATCACAAGACAAGGTTAGCAGAAAACCTTCTTCATCCTTGCCCGATCTCTGTCTGGTCTTGGCGTACCTTATTCAACTTCAATCTGCATCTCCCGTATACACGCCCATCTCGCTCCCTCACTCTCTGCAGACAACGACACGCACCCCAACTCCGTCTCATTGGCATCAACCCCCCATACATAGCAAGCCGGCTATCCGGGTCCAGCATGTTAAAAGCGACGCCAATCTTCGCTTGAACCTGCCTGTTTTTCTCTACGGTAAGCATGACCGTTCCTCTAGTACCTCTCGTGACCTACTCCGATTCGTTCCAGGCTTCTTTCTGGTGGTTGCTGGTTTATTGCATGCTTTGCTTTGCCTTGCGTTGCCTTGCGCTGCCCTTCTTTCTCCCTCTTGGATCCCGAGCTCGACCTTCTCATGCACAACACCTGTCATTCTCACCAATATCCTTCTCTTGTCTCCTCTCCCGGTCAAGGCAGGAAACAGAACCAACACCCCGGACAATGCCAGGCCAGGTTCCCAACCTTGTATTGTTCTTTAACCTGTCTGAACCCCTGCCTGGCCTAGCCCGTGGCTGGATCTGGTTCGGACCAGATGATGCTCTGCTTTCTCTTCGGAGTCAGTTCCATATACACCAACTGGCCGACGCTACTCAAAACCAACTGGCGCGCTTACATGACATAATGCCATCCACTGCGAGCGAGTATGCGCATCCATTCATCGTTCCCCCTACCCCCGCGTAGCCGCTTCTCTCGATTCCTCTTGACTACGTGCTGCACCCGCTCATGCCCATGCTACGAGAGCAGGATGGGCTCCGACCCCCTCTCCATTACCAGACCCTGGTCGGCACCGAGGCACATCCGGGATAGCTTCAGCCTACCCCCCACCTATAACCCATTCTGCCCGCTGTTCACTGGTCTCTCTATGGATACCGCTCCAGGGGGGTTTATGGTTTGACCATGCCTGTTCCGAGTCCAGAGCCCCAAGTACTTCATGGCTATGCCGGCCCAGCGGCCGGCTTGCTGTAGGGCGGGCATATCCCGTGGCTCGTCCGTATTTCTGTCTCTTCTCGGGACTCCCGTTTCCCGACTCAGTCAACAGCTTCGACCGTTTCCTCGAGTTGGTCCCTGTACTCGCAGTCCACCCTCTCTAATTCTATCTTTACTGCAGGTTTCGTATTTCGGATCATTTCTAAGAAAGGTTCGCCGGACGCCTCGACTCCTCAAGGACTGATCACTGCCTAAGCAGCTCACACAACGCAGCCCCCCACCCAACGTGCGACTCTCTTCATCATTACGCAGTCATCTCGAGGCTTCGTTGCTGCCAGTCCACGTCACTCAGTACATCCTTGTGCGAGTTGCCCACTTTGCTTGCCTGCCGCCGCCGCCGCCGCCGCCGCCGCCGCCGCATACGCATCTCAGCAGACCCTCTGCGCCGTCATTCAGCTCTCACTTCCGTCTGCAGACTCCCTCTCACCTGGACAACTCGCCGGCACCAAAACTCGGATATTGCTGCCTCTAGCAAGTGTTCTGTAACACTTGCACGCCGTGATTCCACGGGCGCCCGCCCACAATGTCAGTCTTCCGGGCCACCACAGTGGCCTCCTATAAGTGCGAACGTGCAAACGTGCGAACGTGCGCTAACGGTTCAACAGGAAGTTCGGCAAGCAGATCCAGAAGCGTCAGCTCGAGGTCCCCGAGTATGCCGCGAGTTTCGTCAACTACAAGGCTCTGAAGAAGGTATGTTGACTGCCCAGTTCGTGCCTCTCGGTCCCATGCCCTCCACCCTTCCCCGTCCTCTCGCTTCTCTTCCGCATTGGGCACAAGCTCGGCTTCGGAAACCACAAAAAGGAAAATGGCTCTCCAAGAGTTTAGCCACCTCAGTACCCGACGCCGTCTCATCAGGGCGCAAGGGGGGTGGAGGAAGCCCCCATGACAGGAACTAAACATAGGCGGCGTTGACCACTGACACCCGCCTGCTAGCTGATCAAGAAACTGTCGGCCACACCCACGCTGAGCCCACAGATTGACCCCCTGCGATCCGCAATATCTATAGATTCCCAGGCTGCTCTCCAGGCCAACAAGGCCACGTTCTTCTTCCAACTTGTAAGCATCCCACCATGGGTCAGGGCGATGAACTTCCCACCATACTTACTGACTCTCGAACAGGAAAGGGAGCTCGAAAAGGTCAACGCCTTTTACCTGCAAAAGGAGGCCGAGGTATGTATTCGTCCGTTGTGGCTAAGCATCGCCTCGCCCCATAACTAAGCATAACCCCCCTCTACAGCTCAAGGTCCGTCTGAAGACTCTTCTTGACAAGAAGAAGGTCCTGCAGTCTCGCAATGGCGTTTCGAGACGGTCAGCCAAGTTCACGACCCTCGAGGAGGGCTTTCAACAGTTCGCGGGCGACCTGAATAAGCTGCAGCAGTTTGTTGAGATCAACGGGACCGCCTTTTCCAAAATCCTCAAAAAGTGGGACAAGACATCAAAGTCGAAAACCAAGGAGCTCTACCTCTCAAGAGCTGTCGAGGTCCAGCCCTTCTTCAATGCCACTGTCATCAGCGAGCTCTCCGACCAGGCGACAACCAGCCTGCAAGAACTAGGGGCCTGGGCCGAGGGAGATAATGTCAGCTTCGAGCCCCGCAGCGACCACATCGTGAGCAGCCAGCATCTGCTCGGGACCGACGAGGGCGATGCCGACACCCTCCTGCTCGACACCGTCATCTCAGGGAACCTCGAGGCACTGAGGGACTTGCTAGTTCGGATGCGGACCGCCGCTAGTTCGTCCTCGAGTTCCGACATTTCGCTGATGGAGAGGATGACCCGAACGTTTCTCGCAGCGATTCACGAAGCGCCCAAGGAGACCTTGCAGGTTCTCCTCGACACCGGGCTCGTGGACATTCAGTCGGAGGACGATATCAACGAGCGGAACTGCCTGCACCAGGCCGCCATCTACGGAAACATGTTCGTGCTCGAGTATGGCCTGGCAAAGGGCGTGGCCGTCGACCGCACCGACGTGTACGGCAGAGTTCCCTTGCATTACGCCAGCATGCATGGACGCCTGGATATGCTCGATGCCCTCACCACCGGTAAGATGGGGATGCCAACCGGATTCTCGGACGTATCTGCTAATCGTGCGGTTAGCAAACCCTCAAACGATAGATATGATCGACCACGACAACTTCACACCATTGGTGCACTCCATCATCCACGGCCATTTGCAGTGTGTCGAGCGTCTGCTGGCCAAGCCCGCTCGCATCGACCCCGTGTCCGATGCGGACCACGTGCCGTTGAATCTTGCCTGCGAGCACGGGTCGCTGGCCATCGTGGAGATGCTACTACAACATGGAGCGCATATCGTTCCCGATGCCGAGGGCCTCTACCCCCAACATCTCGTTGCCCGCTCGGTACATATGCCCGAGCTCCTGCTGTTGCTCAAGAGCTTCGGCGCAGATCTGGATCAGGTCGACAAGCTGTACGGCTGGACGCCTCTGGTCCACGCGGCAAGCGAGGGCAACGTCCCCTGCCTCCAAACCCTGCTGGATGTCGGAGCAGACCCGAATATTGTTGACGAAAAGGACCTCCCAGCAATGTACTACGCGGCGTGGGAAGGTCACCTGCAGTGCATGCAGCTGCTGGCTCCTTTCAACACGCGGACCAGAGCAAGCCCCATGATCATGCAGCCAGGCCTGGGGCCGATGATGGCCAGCGCCGGACCCGACCCGATGGCCCTCGACCCGGACGCCATCCCGGAACTTGAGTTGCCGCCGCCCATAATACCGCTGCGTCGTTATGGGCACAACTTCCTCGACACCAAGACCGTCATCCAGATCAGCTTCGAGGAGGACGGAGACCAGCCCCTGGTGTTCTTCCACGATGGAAAGTACCCGGCCGCCCGTCTCACCATCTCGTCCAAGGTGTCTGATCTCATCCCGAAGAACATCATGTTACCTTTCCAAGAAGACACCCGCATTGTTTCCTTCCAAATCGACAATCTGGAATCTTTCACCCTGGATTTCGATGTCTTCCCGACCTACGGCGCAAAGATCATCGCCAAGACGGTGGCCCTGCCCAACACGTTCAAGGCGCTTCTCAGCAGCTCCGGCAAGTGCTGCCTCCCCCTCTTCGACCCGAGGTTGCGTGCCATCGGCCAGATTAGCTTCCACACCCAGGTCATTAAGCCGTTCAACGGCAAGCCACTCGAGATCACGGACTTTGAGACATATTGGAAGGCCACCAGCCAGTTCGACCGGAGCCCCAGTACGTTTGTGACGGGTTCCAGTCTGTCTGGCGACTTTGTCCGCCTCTTTGTGCAGCACACCAGCGATGGCGTGCCCGTGCTGTGGCCGAGGTGGACGATACCGTGCGGAGGCATCGACCTGCCCATCTCAAGGTTGACAATGGAGCAGTTCAACACCATCACGTCAAAGAGTCCCAGCCGCGCGGAGCTGTCTTCATTACCGTCAAGACCTCTGGACGAAATTGCCGACGTCCATCGGGTCCTGGCCACAGCAGGTATCCCCCTCAACGAGGCGCTGGCCCTACTGCCGCACGGCATGCATGTTAACATCCAGATCCTCTACCCGTCGCTGGAGGAGGAGCGGGCCATCGGTCTCGGCCCGTCGCTGGACCTCAACACCTTTGTCGACTCCCTTCTCACCATCGTGTTCGACCACGCCCGCGCCCAGAGAGCCCAGTCTCTCGAGTCGGTCCGCTCTGTGGTTTTCAGCTCGTACAACCCGAGCATGTGCACGGCGCTCAACTGGAAGCAGCCCAACTTCCCCGTTTTTCTCTGCAACGACCTCGGCCGGGAGGATGTCATGGCGCCGCCGGACGTGATCCAGAGCCACGGTCGCCGGTCTGCTTCGATCAAGGAGGCGGTCAGGATCGCGCAGGGCAACAACTTCATGGGCCTCATCTGCTGCTCGCGTCTGCTCGTAAGTCACCCCCCCCCCCCCCCCCCCCCCCCGCCCAGTGCGCCCATCCGTGCTTACCTATCATGACAGGACATGGTTCCCGCTTTGGTGGACGCGATCAAGTCACACGGCCTCGCGCTCGTCACAGACAAGTCGCTGGAGCCTTCAACGACACATTCTCTGACAGACCCGTTCCCGCGGCTGCCCAAGGGGGTGGACGGCGTCCTCAGAAGCCATGGTGTTTTGCGGTTCAACGAATCTATAGATGTGTAGAGTGATAATTCCATACGGGCAATTGTAGATAAACTTGGGCACTCTCGTGAATCACAAGTCTTGCCCCGAAATACCCAACACACCCAATGTTTACGCAGCATTCAAGTAATAATGTCGTCATTCTGGCATAAAGTCGTAAAAGCAACCCTTTTCCGTCCCCGTGATACACAAAGACCAAAAGAACCGCCTCGGTAAACCTCACGCGCCCTTCAAGTCGTACTTGAGCGCGGCCAACTCCTTCTCCGGATCCACACTGCCCATGACGACCTTGGCGATAAGGGTCACGACGTACACGATGGCCGGCAAGTTTCCCAGACCGACGTGGCCGAGCGCATGTCTCTCGCCTGACCTCGTCACGAAGCCCGTAAGCACGAGCACGGCGCAGAGACCCAGGTTGAGGTAGGGCAGGTACGTCTCCAGTGGTGACTTCTGGTCCTTTACGACTGAGAAGGAGCTTCTCCTGCGCCTCGTCCGGCCCGGGGTCCGAACTGGCTGATATGACGACGACGACGACGACGACGACGACGCCCCCGAGATGGACGAGGTCGAAGAGGCGAGAGAGGAGGAGGGGCTGGCGCGCGGTGTCTTGGGGTGGGACCAGGCGTCGAGGAGGGCGATGCCAGTGACATCCGGGGGCTGTGTGTGCAGAAGGAAGGCAGTCGAGAGGAGAGACGTGATTGACAGCAGGGAAGTCAAAGGCGCGGAAAGGCGGAAGAGCGAGATAAGGTAGGGGATCGTCGTCAGAAGGGGGAGGGCGAGGAGGAAGGTGTTGAACTGAGCGTTCCGGGCGGCGTTTTCGTCTGCGAGGCGCTGGATGATGACTTCTTGTTCTGGCACAGGCGTCAGCAGTTGTGAAGGGACGCGTACACGGCAATAAACGGGTGGTTCTACCTTCTTCGTCCATGACATCGGGCTGGGAGTCTGCGGAGTCGTCGTCCGTGGGATAGTGGAATGTTCGCCGCAGGCGGGCCGCTGCGCCCCTGGGTGCTGCCATCTGGGCGTCGGGGTTCTTGACGTCGGGGTTCTTGACGTAGGGGTTCTTGACGTCGCGGTACGAAATTCAAAACCGCCGGTGTTTGATTAAAGAGATCTGTGTTTGCGAACAGCAGAACCTCTTGGGTCGCAGGTTGAGAGGAGTCAAGCAGGTCACATTTCGCACGTGGTTAGGGTAGGTCAGTAGGTACCTATGTTCGGTGGAAGCTCGAAGAGAGGAGAGCGTGGCAGCTCGCTCAGCCTTATGACGCGGGCGCCAGCTGGCCATGCTGGATCACCAGGCTCAACGATTGGCCAGAAGCTCAGCAGGGACTTTTTACCCCCCTCTTCCCTACGGGGGCTGCCGGCGCTGTATACATAGGTAGTAGGTACGCCGCAAGGGCCCCCGGGTTTTTTTTATGCGAGGAGCTAGGCCCGCCCTCCGAGACCGACCGACGACCGAACTTCATTATCTGATTCGGAGCATCCCGAGAATTTGCTGAGCCATTGACATACCACGACTTACACCGCTGCCACACACACACACGCGCGCGCGTGCACACGACCGAACTCCTTCGACGAGCGTCCGAGACCGACGTCGATATCCCGAGCATGCTTTCAAGAACCATCACAAGGAGACTGACCTCCTCGCTACGGAGCGCTGCCGCACGGCAGACGCAGCAGCAGCAGCAGCAGCTCAGAGCGCAGACGCAGCGGAGATGGGCGACCGCGGCGCCGAAGCCCGGGTCGGGACCGCTGATGGAGCGGCGCGCTGACCGAGAACTCCCAGGTGAGATGCCTTTCGCCTTTCCCCTAATACGTCTCCTGATCCTTTGGCTAACCGCGCTCGCGTTCAGACCTCAACCAAATCACCTTCCGCTGGTCCCGCACGCTCCCGCTCTTCGCCGCCGTCATCGCCGCCTGCAGCGTCGCAATCTTCAACTACCAAAAGTCGTCGTCCCCCGTCATCGCCTCGACGCTGTACGCGCTGCGGACCTCGCCCCGGGCGCGCGAGCTGCTGGGCGACGAGGTTCAGTTCAAGCACCAGATCCCCTGGATCTCGGGCGAGATGAACCAGCTGCACGGGCGCATCAACATCGCCTTCAGCGTCAAGGGCTCGCGCGGCGAGGCGCTGATGCGCTTCGCAAGCTACCGCACCTCGCACAAGGGTCTATTTGAGACGACAGAGTGGAGCCTGGAGACGCCCGACGGGCGCAAGATCGACCTGCTCGACGGCTCGGATCCGTTCAACGGCATCGTGGCGGACGGACTGGATGACGAGGCAGATGAGCCGCCCGCGGCGGCTGCGACGAGGGGGTTCAGACAGGTGAGTCTCAAGTAAGGCGCCTGGCCCTTCCCGTCGGCACGGAGGACATGCATCACTTTGAGGGCGAGGTTCGCTGGACGGGGGGCCTCGAGGCACACAGCATACAAGGCACGCATGGTGGTCATTGGGTTTGTGATTTGGGCGAGATGACAGCCCTTGGCGCTATACGCCTCTCGTACGGGGTGGTGGTGATGGTAAATGTACAACATGTATAGTACACGGACTTTCGTAAACAACGACGGGAGCAACAAAAAAGGGGAGGTGTGCCAGGGCACCATTTATACAAACTCCGCCGTTTCTCTCCTCTGCTTCTTCAGCTCCAAGTGCCTCTCTCTAGCCTCCTGCAGTCTCGCATCGGCGTCCTTGTTGCTCTCCAAGAGCTCCTTCAGCTTCTCCTGCCGGTAAGGCAGCGCCGGGGGCTTGCGCTTCTTGGCGTCCTGCAGCTGCACAATGCAGTTCTTGGGCCCGCCGACGGCGCCCTTGACGAGGACGACGCCCAGCTCGTTGTCCACCTTGAGCACCGTCAGGTTCTGCACTGTGACGCGCTCGTTACCCATGCGCCCGGGCATCTTCTTGCCGGGGAGGACTCTGGATCCGGAACCCTGCGAGGGACCGGTGGTACCGATGGTGCGGTGGTTGAGCGAGTTACCGTGGGACGCCTCCTGACCCGCGAAGCCGTGACGCTTCATACCTCCAGCGAAACCCATGCCGCGGCTGTTGGACCGGACGTCGACGTACTGGCCCGTCTGGAACCAGTCTGGGAACAGCTGGACGCCGACAGGCAGCAGGCCCTCCTCGGATCGAACCTTGAACTCGGCGAGGTGGCGCTTGGGCGCGATGCCCTTGGCCTCGTAGTAACCCAGCAGCGGGCGCTCAACGTTGCGGGGCTCCTTGGATCCCGCACCGATCTGAACGGCCCAGTAGCCGTTCTTCGACCGCGTCTTATTGGCGATGACCTGAACCTGATCGAGCTGGAGGACGGTGCAGGGGACGCGCTTCTTGCCGTAGTAGACGGCCGTCATGCCCTTCTTAATAGCGAGCACGCCGGTCCTCAGGGGCGTCGTATTCTCGCGGCGTGCGAGGGCGGCAGCGGGACCGGTGGTGAGGGCGGGCAGGCCCGCGGTCGTCTGGTTGAAACGGCCGGGCTTGCTGCGCTTGGGGAGCGTGGACCAGCCGTATTTGACGCCGCGCTTCGCGGTGAAAGGGAGGAGGTGGAGGCGGGGACCGGAGAGGACGGAGGCGTTGCTGGCGGCGCAGGCATTGGCTGTCGTCGACGATCGGAGGAGCTGGAGGCAGCTCGGGGGCAGTCGGGGCGCCATGGTGTGAATGACCGGGTTTGGGGCGGCGTGGTGAGGTTGAGGGGACCGGTCGGCGTGCTGGCTGCGTTCGTTCGGGATGGAATTTTTTGGGATGAGGTCGGACGAGCCGTGCCTGGGGTGGAAATCTCTCCGTGGCCCGTGCACCAACCGGGATTGATCTGGTCGCCGAGCTTCTCAGGAGCTCAAACCAGGCTCTTCTCATTTGAGACTGAACCGACTTGCTATCAAGATCTACAATTTTTTTCTCAAATAGGAGTTTCCTTCAACCAAACATAGGATTCAACCGACAAAATGTCGTCTATACACCACGTTGAGAAGATTCATGCATACAGGCACCTATATCGCGAGCTCCTCCGAGCAGTCCAATTCGCATCGCCATACAGGTACATTGTCCGCGACCAGCTGCGGGCGGCGTTCCGGGAAAAGGAGGCTTCCTGGGACAAGGAGGAATACAAGCGGACCATGTGGTTCCTGCAGGCGGCGGCGCGTGAGGCCGGGCTTGAGCACAAGATCCTCAAGAACCTCATCCGCATGGCGCACGAGCGGCAAAAGCTGGCGCCGTGGAAAATTATCTACCGCAAGGCTGAGGAGATGAAGGGCAAGACACTGTGAGCTATCGTTCCGTGCGGGACGTACGATGAAATGCTGACTGTGTTGGTTCCAGCTATGAGGAGGACAAGCAGATCACGTCCACGGCGTTTAATCACTATGACATGACGGTGGCCATGTTGAATAAGACGATGGGCATCCGACTGAGGTGAAGTTGCGGTAAACCCCTGCCTGGTCTGTGTAACCACAAGCTGGACTTGGGATTTCTGCTTCATCTAGGTCTCTGTGCTGAAAGGCTACTAATGCGATGGGCGGGTTGGTAACTTTTTGGTTCTTCGAGGCTACTTCTCCCGAGATCCAGGTATAAAGTTCTCGCATCTGTGCCTGAGCTCGCCGACGTGGCGAAGTCATGCATATTGTTCCCCTTTTGCTCCGGCTCTGGGACCTCGGCATCTCCTTCCGCGCGCCGAGAAGGGGTCGTCGACCCAGATACCACGCATCGAGGCTTGTTGTGGCGCCAGGGGCGGAGAGAGATGACCAGATGGAGCGGAACACAATGGGCCCAGCCGCGACGGCCTAGCAGTGCCCGATTGTCTCTCACATCCGAGGGTAACTCATTGGAGGGAATTGGCTTCTCTGGAGAAGATCGCTATGCTACGGCTAGTAGTTGAGCGATCTGCAGATACGTGGGGTCAGCAAGTGCAAAAACGGCTCACCTTTGGTCAGGTTGGCGGTCTGTGTCTACGAATTGTACGGTAGCAGCCTATCAAGAGCCCGTCGAACGGGTTTCTGAGGAGGGAGCAATGTCTGGCACAACCGGATATGGCTCTTATTAATGGTTGCATGGCCGACGAGTAGCCCGGTGAAGCGCTGCTGGCGCCCGTTTGAACGCCGATTGTTGCTTTTCCTGAGCTTTTGTCTGACTCTTGATGCGGAACGGTCTCTCAAGGCACCCGATGGAAGTTAGACTGTAGCACTCAACAGGGAGTGGTTGGAGAAAACGACGTTGTAGCACATGGTGCAGGAGTCGTGCCCCAAAGGTTGAGAGGGCCAACACATACTAATTACTTGCGCAACCAGAGGTACTCAGGTTAGTCACGTTGGATTCTGTAGAGAGGATTTGGAGAAGACTGAGGGCAGAGGAGAGTTTAGGCGAACCCCCGTGTCCGTGTCGGAGCCAAGGGTCGACCAGCAGAACCACATCGGGCCCCTTGGCCGGTGTGGACAAAAATAGTGGTTCGGAACGGATCTCATCCCTCACATTCCCAAAATATGCATTTCGGAAACAAACCGTGCTTCCACCTCCGTGAAACTGACCCGCCGTTGTCGTAAGGTCATCGGCTGAGACTCCGTTTGATAAGTGCATGATGCATTTAAGCGGGCGAGGGAAAGAGACAGATGTCGAGATGGCGGAAATCCACTTGGGATGCGTCTCTGGCTTGTGACGGTGAATTGCCAGCAGGTGCGACAGCCCAGTGAGGGGTTTCCGGGCGGTTTAGTGTTAGCGGCCGCTACCGCAGGGACGAATGACAGGCGCAGAATCGCTGGAGATCCCAACTGGGCCCCTTCCCGTTTCAATGGACTCTCTGAACTTGCTTTATATTGTACAGATATTTACTCCGTACACACTTAGAGTGTATGGCCGCTGCTAGAGTCGTGCTACTACCTACTGGTCATTGAGTGGGGCATAAGGGGGCCTCCCAGCTGCAGCTTTCCGCACCATTATCGAAAGAGCTGGCCCTGCTGTCTGGACAGACGCTTGGCACAACCCTCAAAGTGCCGGTACATCGTCCGGCAACGAGGGGGGTTAGGCCAAAGACAGGGTGGGATGCTGTAACCGAATCGTAGCTGGCCTGACCTTGAGCCGTTTCTATGATGCGGATGTACCTAATAGGTAAGTAGGTGCCATTCCACAGCTGTAGATACCTACTACCTACCTACCTAGGAGGTAGTGTAATTCCCACTGCCACTACTAACCCCGCAATCCACTCACGGTAGAAGTAGTCCACGCCAACGCCTCCAACAATCCCCATCTTCTTTCCTTCAACTTAACCCGCAAATCTTGATGGTTAGCGGGCACAACAGCGTCAATTCCCCGGGGGTTCAGCTCTCGATTCCCCAGACCACCGTAAAACCGCTCTCTGTGCCTGCAATCTGACCACTCGACTCGTCATCACTATCATCTCCTCGCCCGCCTCTCGAACCTCGCGAACCTCGGACAGCCCGTTTGTCGTCCAAAACAACCGCCACCTGTGGTGGTCTGGATGGACCTTCCCCCCAACTGGCAAAAGGCCGTATCGCGATCGCGCTGAAAGACCTTGATCTCCCTCTTGAGATCACCGTCTGAAGGCGCTGCCACATCGCCATTGCTAGAAGCATGCCAGCGACAGAAGCCGAATATCACCCAAGACACCATGTTCCGGCCCGCCAACCGACTGCGATCATGCCTCGAGCTCAGGGAGAGCGCCCACAGAGGCTGGTCAAGCGGTACCGCACCGAGATCGCCGCAAGCACCTCGAGCATGTTTTCCACCGTCGTCGCCTTCCCCCTCGATAGCGTAAAGACGCGAATGCAGACTTACCGATACGATGGCTTCCTCGACTGCGTGAGGCACACGTACCGCACCGAGAAGCTGAGAGGCTTCTTTCGGGGTAAGGGGCACCTCCCTAGCATCCGCGACCCCTCACCACGCCCAAAGTGTTGACTGCATCGCTAACCTTCTTTTGCCCTTCTGTAGGCGTGCTCGCCCCGATGGCCAGCATCACCCTTGTGCGAACAATGTCCTTTTCGATCTACCAGCGCGCCAAGTACAGCTATTCCGGCTGGATAAAAAACGCCCTGGGCTTCGACGTGCTGCAGCACGTCAACGAGAAGGGCACGTATCCCAACCTTTACTCGATTGCCTGCTTTGGAGCCGCCGGTGCCACGGCCGGCTCGTGCATTACGGTTCTCGCCTGCCCGTTTGAGTTGACAAAGCTCAGCGCGCAAGTGTCTGTACTGCTGTCGGACCAGCAGAAGCTCAAGGAAGCCAACTGCCGCGCCACCAACGGCCACCAAGTCGCCGCCAGCTACCAGAACAAGGGCACTTTCAAAACCATGCGAAACATCATCCGCCACAGGGGTGCTTTGGGGCTCTACACTGGCTTCAACTTGCACTTGTGTAAGTCTGCCCAGGCGTACAACCCCATCAAAGCCCTTAGCTGACCGATTTAGTGCGAGATACGCTGGGCACGGCCATATACTTCATGGTCTACGAGAGCGGGAAGCAGCTCGGGACCACTTTTGGCGGCGATCATCCAACGACGAACAAGCTATCCGTTGTCATCTCTGGGGGTCTTTGCGGGATAGTATCCTGGGCAATGATCTGTAAGAATTCGCATCATACCCCGTCCATGACAAACGCTGACTCTGGCAGACCCCATCGATTCGGCAAAGAGCATTTACCAACGAAACTCTCTCTTGTACTCCAAGGGGCAACAGGTCGAGCCTCCCCCAAAAATTGAATTCTTTAAACGGCACATGTACCGCGGGCTCGGAGTATCCATGGGACGCTCTTGCGCCGTGAACGCCATCTTTTTCTCGGTTTTCGAATTCATGAAGAAGCATGTCAATTCACTGGATGATAACTCAGGAATTGCGTAATTAACGAGATACTTGTCGGTGTGCCTCGTCGGCACCTTCAACGGCCGACCTGAGTTGGACGGCGTTTTTTTTTTTTTTTTACTAGGTGGGGATGGACACCACCAAGCAGTTTAGTGGGAGCACGGAACGAGAACACGTACAGACCTTAGTTGTTTGAGATCGACTACACTCAATCAATCAATCACAATCCGAAAACCGCCAGAATCTAGCTTGCAGGTGACCCCATGCTGTTCCACAGGCCGTGCATGCTGTAGATACCATGACAAGTAAGCCTCTTTGACGTATCGACGGACGGATTGGACGTCTAAGTGAGCACTCACATCTATAAGGTTTGCAATTAAAACAGATCCCGGTCACCCCAGCTCTTCTCGTATCTAAAGCAAAGCTTAGGCTAGCATCTTGCTACACTACCTACATTTGACACGATGTTGCCAAATGCTGGCCCCTGCCAACCTGCGCTTGTCTGCCTGCCAGGTACCTAAGTAGTGTACATAAGCCCCGCCACTATCGTCACGTGGTGATAAACCAACCGAATGCTCTACCTGGGTTGCGACCCGACCTCGTTGGGCGACTTTGCATGTCATTCATTTCCTGCTTCACTCAGTCAGCCCAGCGTCCAGTCGTGACTTGTGACCTTATGCTCTCAAGCATTCTGCATCCGAGCATCGCCCGCGCGCCTTTCCTCCAAGTGCTACAAGCTCTTGCCGCACATGTTTGACGGGTCGCAAGATTCAAGTCTCCTCCGCCCGGGCATTTGAACTTTCTTCCTTGTCTACTACATCCTGCGTGACTACTGCTTTCCTTCCTCCTTGCACGGCAGCAAGTCCCGCGCTTGTTGACGTCAACCCCTTCTCCCAGAAAGGTGCTACTCCCAGAGACGCGCCATATCCGGCCTGACGTACTTGACTTGACCACCATCTTGTGTTGGCTTCAGTGCAAGACATCAATCGTCGTCATTCTCACTAACTGTCGTTTATCGACTTTTTTTTTTGTCCTTCTTTCTTTGTGGTTCTTGCAAAGGAAGACGGGCAGGCCAAAGGATTTCCGGTCTTCAATCACCATGGTAAGCTGATCACAAAGGGAGTCATCAGACATGGGGAAAGAAAAACGGACACAGCCGGGCCCTCGCGGTACGGCCAAGGATCGGCACAAGAAGGCTGGCAAGGTCAGCAAGCCCATCGACCGCAGCGCGCCGCTGCCGCCGGGACTTGTCGCCGCGAAACCGGTCAACGCGATTGTCAGCAACAAACACCAAACGTATTTCGAGTTCATCGAGAACAAGGAGAGGAAGAAGCCGCTGCTTCTCGAGGTACGCCTACAGGGCGGGATTCTGCCGGCGTGTGCCGGTCGTTGGACTAACTAACCATTCGTCAACCAGAACACCACGAACACGGATCCGCCTCCCGGCATGCGGTATATTCCCATCGGGAACCCTGAACTGACCGAGCGATGCCAGGACATCTCGAGAGAGTTGGGCGCGTCGGTATACATTGTGGTAAGGCAGCTCTGCCACTGTGGAGTGGGCGTAGTGGCTCACCAGACCTAAATACAGACAAAAGCCAAGAAGGACGCGTCGGACCTGAGCCTACAAATCCACCGAGTCGGCTACCACATTCGTGAAAGCATTGTGGACCGGGCCTTGGCGGAGCTTGGCTTGACTGACATTTACGTACCCGAACTCATCGGCCAAGGTGACGGGGGGCTGGTCGAGAAAATCCCCGATAACCAACACGAAATCGACAAACAGGCGGACGCTGCCCTGCGCGAGCTTTTCCCCCGGATCCCGAATACTGATCGACAACAAATCATCGATCATGCCTTCCAGAAAGTTTGTGGATCCACGGAAGAAGCGTGGAAGACCAGGAATGCTAACATATCATAACAGGGGAAACAGTTCAAAGGCGACCCGGTCGTAGGACTCCAGCAAGATCTTTCTCTCTCGCGGCGAGTGCAGTTGGCGGTCCTGGCGCACATTCGGCACAACCATACCAGATATGACGAGCTTCTTAGGGAGACAACCTGGCACAACGCCAGAAGAGCCACCGAGCAGCTCTGCTTGGACATCCTCGTCAAGTGGCGAGGCGATGACGAGAATGGCCGGAACCAACTTGACGAAATCCTTCGCGAAGTCGTGGTGCTCTCTGACGACTCCGATGATGAGGACTCAGGCGAGGAGCCCGACTCCGAATCATTAGAGATACTCACTGACAGGCCTCATAACACTGGCGGGAGGGCGTTGGCGTCAGTCCCACCCCAGAGTATCACCAACAGCCGCAAACGTTTGTCAACAGCGTTGTTGTCTCATCCAGGATCCCCGGTGCCCCATGTGACGCCCGGAACATCTAGGAGAGTCGCCAAGAGGGCATGCAAACGTGCTAAGCACCGTGAGCGTAACTTCAGCCGATACGAGGCTGCTAGAGATGCTGCTTGGGACAACGCTATGCAGCGGCAGAGAGCGCCCGGCGGTCCTCCGGACCATCCAGGCATGGCGGACAGTTCCGCCAGTCACGGCTCATACCCCCAGAGCCGACCTGTTGCACCTGGTGAGAACAGAGCTCCCGTGAATGATGGCGGCCATCCGCTTCCGCAACCGCGGCTTCTCTCTGGAAAGTCCAGCGGCGACTTCCATGAGGATAGGCACCATATAGATGGTCCTTATGCAGCACGGTCATGGCCCACGCATTCCCAGCACATGCCGTTGGGTCTTCCAACGCAGAAGGTAAATGAAACTAGCAACACTCTCAGTCGCGGTCCCATGAGCCATGGGAACCCGGAGAGTCACAATCTGCAAGACTTCTTGCATCCTTCCATTGAGCCGCGATCGCCTGATCCTCTGCGGCCTCCATCACGCTATACCCGTGGCATGGTGGAGTACACGGAGCGCAGAGGTGACAATCTGCAATACCACTTGAACTCCCCACCTCGTGGCCCGGTTGTGCGAGATGCGCACCCCTTGCATCGGCCTCAGATCCACCAGACATATCCCGTACATGCTAGGTCTCCGCATGTAGACCAGGACCGGGTTCGCGCCCCTGAGATGACATACCACAATGTGCCACAGGACGCCCCTCGACTTGCCGATTATCACACAGCACGGGACTATGGCTCTGCCATCCCGTATGGTCGTGTTGACAGGATCCTGCACCAGGATAGCCAGTATGAGCGACGTCATAGCAGTGTCCCGGGAGAAGAGGCCAATCCCATTATGATTGAGGATCAGAATGTTCACCAAGGCAGAGTCTATCTCCGCACCGGGGAAAGTGTTAGGGACAGATTCGGCCCTGATGTCGAGATACTCACCGTCCGCCGCCCTCGGCGCGACGATGGCCTGGACCCCCAACGGCCCATTCCAACGGACGAAGGCTTCATTCGCTTGCGAGAGAACCAACCTATGGAGCCACGGAATGGGCTGGCAGAGGATGGCTTCCTGCGACTCAGAGAGCGCACTGTTGTTAGGCCTGGACCTTCAGCGTACGCCAGCCATGCCTGGCCCTCTCTCGATGATTCTCGGACTAATGATCTGCCTCGCTTCCGGCCGAACGGTATTCCTGGACAAGCCATTTATGTGAGAGGTCCTGAACGACCGCCCCCCGCTGACCTTTCATATCATGGGCCCGGATATGAACGGGTCGACAAAGCCGGGGTCGAGAGAGTTGTACAGCGCGACCTTCCGCCGCCTGCATATGGCGGAGCGTAAGTTATAGACGTTGACGATAAGCTCTGTGTCTTAGACTGACATTCTGGACTGTGTAGGCCAGTCGAACGTCATGCACATCATCCACCACAAGGAGCATACGGCATTGCCGTTCATCGACACGCGAGGCAGATGCCCAGCGCAAGAGATCCGTTGGGGCTTGATTCATACCCACCTGCACAACGACATTGGCCACGCGCAAACGGCGACGTGATTGTGCTTGAGTGAACCACGATTGGACACGCGACACGACTGCAAGAGTGTACTTGAACCTGAAGGTTACGAAGAGAATAGGCGGACCATGCATGGACAACAGCATTTACAGGGCGTTTGAGGGAATAGCATCAGCGGGGAATATTCATTAGTCTGGGAGGTAAGCCTGGACCTTGGTTCTTCGTATGACAGCCAGGGTAGGCTTGCTTTTGTCCGAGAAAGATATAGGAGGACTGTGTAGCGTTGATACCCAAGGCCGATGAGCAAGATTGCTCCAGATTTTGTGTTTGGTAGAGGGATAGCATAGCCCATCTATGACTACTTGACGGAATACGGCATTATGAACGGAATGGAAAGTACGCATCAGCTTCATGTTGAGCAATTGCGACCGTTTTCTTCCCGGCTCAACTGAAGTGACACTCGTTGATCTCTGGCTTGAACTAAACGTAATCACTCTGGGGAACATCGGCCCGCATATATTGAACTCCTAAGGGGCGGTTCTAACCACTGAATAGAACACCCTGAAACGACCCGGCCGTGTGATCCAAAGAGAATCCACAGCCACCCGTTCTTCCCCCGCCCCCCGCCCCCCCCCCAAAAAAAGCAAAGAGAACCAACACGATCTCGGCACCCTTCCTGTCTATCGTCGTATCGACACCCGCGTGATGATGGGGAAAAAGATAACAAGTAGTCAAAGAAAATCTGGCGTGGCCCCAAACCCCAACTCCTTGAAAATGCAAATGGACCCTACGAATGCTTTGCGTTGGAAATCAACAAGCGCCACCGGCCGCCA